>NC_045614.1:45619507-45922538 GCF_009829155.1 Mustela erminea
AATCCCTTCCCTTGAAGTTTCTAATTTCATTTCTTTTTTTTTTTTTAAATATTTTATTTATTATTTATTTGACAGAGAGAGATCACAAGTAGGCAGAGCAGCAGGCAGAGAGAGAGAGAGAGGGGAAGCAGGCTCCCCGCCAAGCAAAGAGCCCAATGCAGGGCTCAATCCCAGGACCCTGGGATCATGACCTGAGCCGAAGGCAGAGGCTTTAACCCATTGAGCCACCCAGGAGCCCCTCTAATTTTATTTCTAAACTCAAGAGGTTTGTGACGTGTAGCTAGAAGGGCTTGTCTGATAGTAGGCGAACACTCTGATTAACAAGGTTCACCATCTCCGGTCAAAGTTGGCAATTCCTGAAGAGGTGACCTTACCTTCAGTGTTCTTGGAGGAATGCTGTGATTTCTGCTTGGGCTAGCCAAAGAAACAGATCATGCAGAGGGTTCTATTCAAGTGTTGGTTGGGATTTTTGGCAGCCCCATACAAAATCCTTCATCAAGGTCATCTACCTTCCTAGATGGCATCTAGCCACCTTTGTGCAGTGGAGGGGAGGGGAGAATTGAACTAACACTGAGTAAAGATGCTGGCACCATGCCACATCCTTTTTCCTTAAGTTTCTAAAAATTCTATGAAATTCCTATTATTCCCAATAAAAGATGAAAGTGGATTTCACGTTTAGTAAATGGTGGATGTGAATTCAGATCTGAGTCCAATGTACTTGTTATTCCTCGTCTGTAGCAGACATGCCTCTGTGGGATAGGAACAAATGTACTGAAAATATTAATAGTCTGCATTTGTGTAATATTTTAGCTCATCAAAATAACTTCACATCTCGTATCTCATTTGTATTTCACCAACCCCCATTTTGTTAAAAAAAAAAAAAAGCAACTTTTTGATACCAGAGAGTGGCTTACCTAGAGTTTCATAGATACTCATCTCATCTAGTGAACTTGACTTTGGCCATAAAGGGTTGTTCTAATGCAAATACATGTCCTCTGGTCTCTGCACACAAGAAGCTGCAGTTTGGGGTTGGAAGAGGTTTTAACTTGTATGACCAAATATGCCATTTAGTACTGATTTATTCTTGAGCTCAGACAGGTCCAGACTTTGCCAGTCTCAAAACCCCATGAAAGCCAGATAAAAAAATTCTAGAACAGAGAAGTAAAGGGTATTAGATTTCTCCAGGTGCACAAATTTCATCAAACCTACTCTGTCCTACCAATCTTGTGCCTTAGTTTCTCCTAGCATTGGGCTCATGGGCTGGCATACATGTGCACAGTTATTTTAAAACTACAGAAAATAATAGGCTCTCAAATTCTGATTCAAACGTTTAAGACTTACTGAAAAGATGTCCTAACTCTTGAAAAATCCATAACCTTAGACTGATATTTTATTTTCTTTGGAAGAGCCTGGTTTATTTCTTCACCAGTCATTTTACTTTACCAGGACACTCAATAACTTGGTAACAACTTTGCATTCTCACTTCATTTTTCCATCCCTCAACCCAGAGAGAAGGTAACCTGATATTCCAAAACCTATCTAAAACAAATCACGAAAGAATGGGAGGAAGAGTATTGCTTCTAGGAGCAGCAGGGACGTTTTCTCCTGAGAGAGGGGGAGATGCCGGCAAACTAATCTTCACTGAGTCAGTCTCTGCAGAGTCCACTGGACTCTCCGAGCTTTGAGGCCACTTTTCAGTTCTCTCATATTGTACTGCTTTCGATATCTAGTTATTAGCTATAAAAAGCAAAAAGGGAAACTATTTTCCTCCACTTAAAAAAATACTGCTAGGTATTCCTTTTGCTTTTTGAAGGCATAGATTTGCTATCCAAGATGTTAGATTGTTCTTGGGGCACCGAGGAGATGGCCCTGTGTGTATTTGATGGGGCTCTTCTTGCTGGCCTGCGACATGGTACAGTAATTCTGAGATCTTCCAGAAGACGTTTTGCCTCAGCAGTCAAGTCTCCAAAGTCACGCCAGACTGTGTCATTGATTTTAGATGCTCAGGTCTTCCTCACTCTCTTCCCTATGGGTCTTTGTCAAACCATGAAGTGGAAGGTTAATTTAGCCCTCTTTCTATTCTCTTTCAATTTCCCTCTTGGACCTTCCTCTGCCCTCATTTCTAACTTGTGCCATTGCAATGGCCACAGAATGACAGACACTGGTATGGATTTATGAACCTCTCTTTTTTCTCGTGGGCACCAGCCTCTATTTCCCAGATACTTTGAGCTGAGGAGTGGGCAGGCATGTGACCAGGTTCTGGCCAATGGGGTGTTAGCCAAAGTGAGGTCCCTAACTTTCAGTCCTTTCCCAAGCACACAATGATTGAGTCTTTCTCTCTTTCTTTCTTTCTTTTTTTAAAATTTTATTTATTTATTTGACAGAGAGAGGGGGATCACAAGTAGGCAGAGAGTCAGGCAGAGAGAATAGGGGAAGCAGGCTCTCTGCTGAGCAGAGAGCCCAATGCGGGGCTTGATCCCAAGACCCTGAGATCATGACCTGAGATGAAGGCAGAGGCTTAACCCACTGAACCACCCAGGTGCCCAGTGACTAATGATTTCTCAATGGCACTGGGCTACTAAGAACTAGATAACTAAGTTTATTGGTAGAACCAACAGTAGGAGAAAGAAGCCTCTGAGTTGGAACTCTGCAATTAATTGGAGCCCATGAGCTCTGACATATGGTTATGATGGCATTTATTTGGCATAAGCTTTGGTAGGCTGAATAATGTGCTCCCCCAACAAGATGTCTGCATCCAGATCCGCAGAACCTATGAATATATTGGCTAACGTGGCAAAAGGGACTTTGCGAATGGTATTAGGAATCTTGAGATTTTCTTGGATATCTGGGAGAACTGAGTGTAATTACAAGAGTCCTTAGAAGAGGGAGGCAGAGGGATATCTGACAACAGAAGAGGAAAATCCATGTAAGACCTAACCAGCCACTGCTGGCTTTGGAGATGGAAGAAGAGATCACTCTAGAAGTTGGAAAAAACAAGGAACAGATTTTCTAGTAGAGCCTCTAGAAGGAACACAGGACAGCTTAGATTTAAGATTTCTGATCTCCAGTACTGTAAGATAATAAATTCACGTTATTTTGTACCACTATATTTGTGGTAATTCGTTATAGCAGCAGATGGACAGTAATACATAGGCCTTCTAATTTTCTTCCCCCTGGTTCTCTTTTGTATTCTGTTGTGTGCTGTCATCTGAGCCACTTTGGATAAATGAGACTGTCCTGTGAATAATAATAACAATATATAATGTGTCCTGAGTGTTAACTCTGGGTAGGCTATTGTTATGGCTGTATCATTTTCCAATCGTTTTATCATGTAATCTCTTAAACAAGCCCATGGGATATGTCAGATCATTAATTTCCTATTTCTGGAAAATGAAGACAGTTCTTCAAAAGATTAAGTCATTTATCTAAGGTCACTTAGATGAATCAGCTTGTTACTGATAGATGCAAGTGGTCTGACCCCACAGTGCATGCAACATGTGCATGGAGGTGTCTACATGTGTGGGGTACATATGTCCATTCGACGCTCTGGTCAAATTTGATTTAGAAAACTTTTAGCATAAATAAAAAAAGCAGTAAAAACACCACTTAGAAATACTCCATTTAGAAAATGTATTCACATTTTCTCAGGCAAAAGGGCGCATTTTATGTTCATGTGTGGCTCTGACTTAAAGATCGACCAATAAATCAGGTCAGGTTGGAGCACTTTTATCCAATGGCCCAGTTCCTACCATCGGGACAGCATGACGTAAAATAAGGGCAGTAAAAAAAAAAATAATGTAAGATTCCCTTAGGGTATTATAATAGGTTATAGGTGGCTGAAAATATGTATAGTACTTACATTTTTACATGTAGCTTATTAAGTCATTTTCAGAGAATTGACTTTATTCAAGGAACTGTTAGGACTTGCCCAGCTTGAAAATCATTTATTCTTATTTACTTACTTATTTTTAAAGATTTTATTTATTTGACAGAGAGAGACACAGTGAGAGAGGGAACACAAGCTGGGGGAGTGGGAGAGGGAGAAGTAGGCTTGCCGCTGAGTAGGGAGCCCAACACAGGGCTCAGCTTGATCCCAGCACCCTGGGATCATGACCTAAGCCAAAGCCAGATGATTAACGATATAGCCACCCAGGCACCCCCTGAAAATCATTTAGATTGTGGAGAAAGTCTAAGGGACCACAACAGTTTTTACTTTTATAAAATAGAAGTGCCTGCTATTCCTGTGCAGAAGAAGGTAGAACATATAATGTGTCCTGTATTCCCTTCAGCTCCATACTCTGCAAATTGCCCTCAGGAATGCCTAAAAACTAATGATGAACTGAACAGGTCAATTCACTATGTGTGTATCAGAGGTGTGGAGGTCTTAACTCCTCCCAGTCCAAGTTTATCCATAAAATGAAGCCCCTTCCTGTCCTATATATTCACCAGGGTCCCTGTGAGGCTGAACCAGTTCACATGCATGGAAGCACTTAGAAAACAGAAGCCCTACTGAAATTAAAAAAAAAAAAAACTATTAAACTTTAATCATAACAGAAAGTGCAAAAATACTTAGCTATTAAAATCTCCGTCTTTCTGAACAGCATCGTGAAGTGTTTAGGAAAAGGGAAACAGACATTGAAAATACCTTTGTTTGATGAAATTTGACTTTAAGAAGATGGAGATTCTCTTTGTTTTGCTAAGAGCCTAAGAGGAAGAAGCAACATAGAGCTGCTTGACTTCTAGCCTGAGTACATCTGCTTGGCTTCTTCTTGTGATGTGCTAAGCTTATTGGCTATACCCACGTTTGGAGATAAGAAAAGGCCTGGAGGACAACCTGTGCCTTAACACCCTTGCTATGTCTCCCAAGATTATTAGATACTCCAAGTATCTCACCAACCTCTTCAGGTTGGAACCGAATCAGAGCACAGGTTTTCTCTTAGCTCCTCTGAGCCAATTTCCAGCATCTGATCAAAGAAAGAAAGACAACGGCATCACATGTGGGGTCAGGAATAAATTGCTAGCACTGAAAAGGAGTGCAGTCCTTCACTGTACATCCAGCATCTGGAATTGGACCTGGCCTGATCCGGGACTGGGTGAGTGTTAATCCAATGTAAAACAAAAATAGAGGCCACTATTTGAGGGATGGGAACAAAGTCAAAATAGGGGTATAAGGTAGTCATTGCAGTAGGAGGAGGAAAAAGGAGAAATTACTACAGAAACTACCCTGTCCTTAGTACCGACTATTCTCATATAATGAATTAGGAAGTAAAAGTTATTCGGGAAGAAATAGTAAATATTGAAAGTAATTTAAAGGCCCATGGCACAAAGATGGAGATTTACCAGAAATATGACCCTTTAATGCAAACTTAATTGGATGAAGCCAGACTGCTTAGGTCCAAATCCACACTCCATCACTTACCACTTATGTGACTTTAGTCAAATCCTGTATCTTCTGTTTTAGCTTCTTTATTTGTAAAATGAATTCTACCCCCAAAGTTGTTGTGGCTATTAAATAAATCAATACATATAAAAGGTGAGAATAGTGTCTAGGATTTATATCCTATGGTAAGCTGATAAGGGATCCCAAAGATGTCTGAATACCTACATGATAGTTAATTTTATGTGTCAACTATGCTGGACTATTGGGTCCAAATTCTTGGTCAAAAATTACCCTAAGTGCGTTGTTTTTGGATGAGTTAACATTTAAATAGGTAATCTGAATAAAGCAGATTATCCTCCATAATGTGGGTGGGCCTCACCCAATCAGTCAAAGGCCTTGATAGAACAAAGGCTGACCTCCCCCAAGCAAGAAGCAATTCTACCAGCAGAGCACTTTAGGATTTGAACAAAAACTCCTTCCTAGGTCTCCAGCCTGATGGCCTGCCTTGCAGATTTTGGACTTGACAAGCCTCCACAATAGTGTGAGCCAATTCCTTAAAATAAATCTTTCTCTTCTTATTCCCCCCACCCCCACCTTCTGTTGGTTCTGTTTCTCTGAAGAATTCTAATGAATACACCCTGGAGCTTATAAATTTTGAAAAAATTTGGAAAAAGCGTCTTTGAAGGTATGACTAAGGATCTTGAGGTAGAGAGATTATCCTAGATTACCTGGGTGCTAGTCATAAGTACCCTTATTACAGAGACAGACAAAAGAGAAGACAGACACATAGAAGATACTATGAAGATGGAGACAAAGATTAGAGTGCTATGGCCACAAGTCAATGAATCCTAAGCAATGCCAAAAGCCATCTAGACACTAGAGGAGGCAAGAAATGCAGTCTCCCTCAAAACCTCCAGAGGGAACATGTAGTATCGCTGACATACTGATTTTGGATTCCTGGAAGCTGGAACTATGAGAGAATATGTTTCTATAATTTTATGCCATCAAGTTTGTGGTAATTTGTTATAATACCTCTAGGAAACAAACATACTTATTATTAAGTATCTTCTACTAGTGCTCAGTATCTCCTTGCTTATCAGCCATAAAACCTCAAGTAGACACCAGAAACAGGAAAAAAGCAAGTCAAATTCCCTAGCTTATGTCAATGCCCTGTTCACTGGTATTTTTACATATTACTCCACAGATCCTTTACCCAGGGGGTCATGGTAAATGTTGACCCCCTACTTTTACAGATACTGATAGAAATACTTTCCCCTTCCCTGGCTCCATGAAGGATGGTAGCCCCAAACTGCCTTGGTCTCCAGTGAGGGTGTGAGGGAGAGCTCGCCTGTGAGTCACTCAGTGAATCCCCAACCTCCTTAGGGTTCTCTAACAGCAGTCAGTGGCACTATCACTAGAAGGAGGGGCCTGAACTGCCGTGACACTGGGAGGAATCTCATCAACTCTGTCATGTTTGAAGAAGAAGCTGCCCAATCCTTGGGATGGAGAGGTTAGTGAAGACACTTGATGCCTGGGTCCAAAGTTGGCAAACACAACCCAGGCTCATCTGTACCCTGAGTTCTTGCACTGACTCATGGACTGGGCATGCCAAGGCTTGAGGATGAGGAAAGCTTGCTTCAGCCTGCCATCATGTCAATCTCTAGGGCGGTGTAGGGAATCAAGGAACCAGATGGGTACAAGATTCCTGATAAAACCGTTCAAGTCGGCTGCTACACATTTCACCTCTGCTCAGGAATCCTCTACTTTGAGGTTTCTTAATCCCCCAATCACTTACTCAGCCCTTCATTATTATTTTTTGTATCTCTGTACCTCCTGTACTGCTATTCTTTAAATAAACCCACCACTTCTATGTTAGCTTCATGCTAACACAATCTACAAATTTATGAGTTTGATGCAATGTGATAATGTGATGACTATGTTACTCAGAGTCATCATAGACATATTTTTTATAAGTTTTTTTTTTTAAGATTTTATTTATTTATTTAACAGACAGAGATCATAAGTAGTCAGAGAGGCAGGCAGAGAGAGAGAGAGAGAGGAGGAAGCAAGCTCCCTGCTGAGCAGAAAGCCTGACATGGGGCTCGATCCCAGGACCCTGAGATTATGACCTGAGCCGAAAGCAGAGGCTTTAACACACTCAGCCACCCAGGCGCCCCCATAGACATATTTTTGCAGCTGAAAACTATCCTGGGTATCTTTAGCAGTCAACCTATCCCTGTGTATCATACATACACTAGGGGAAGCAGATGCTGCCACTGTGTATATGGGATTTTGGGCTTGGGGTTCACTGGGGTATAAGAAGGTCCCCTGAGCTAGGGTCAAAGGAAGATATTAGAAACTCCTTTTCTATCTAGTGCTAACAAAATTAACCAATGGTCAAGGCAGAACCCCTTTCTCTACCTGTCTATCTTAAACTCCTTGCATTTCACACTTTCAGGGGATAAAGAGTTTCTCTTCCAATTCCTCAGAGCAGGGGAGGATGGAGTTGTTCCCTTGACAGGCTGTAAGTGGCAAAAGAATAAGGTGGCCTTGAGATGTAGAGTAGCAACTGGCTAACCAGAAGGAATCTGCAGACACTCCGGGTCAGAGAACCAAGGCATGAAGACTTCACAGTTCAGTCGTGGCAGAGTGGGGCAGGCCAGCAAGGCAACACCAGGCCATACAAGAAATATGAAAAAGACCATAAGAACAGCATCACTGGGGCCCTGACTCATTTTATATTCACATCTAGGAACTGAGGATTTAGGAATCAGCCAGCAGTGACATGTGGACCTGCCTCCACATGGGGCTGAAAGGAAATGCCTGGGACTTCTGATGACTCTGAGCTATGGAGGGGGTCGTGGTAATTAACTCTGGAAAAGAAACTCATCATTCATGGAGTCTCAGCATCTGGCTTATTCCAGATTGGGGTCTATCACTTGTCTTCCCCCAGTTTCTTCAGCCAGCTTCACATTCATGACCTAATCACATTTCAGGTTCTTTTTAGCTATAGTTGTAGTTTTTCATTTTTGTTTTTTCTTTATTAGGTAGTAACACCTCGGCTGCATCCTTCTCCAGGGTTCTGCCTTGCACGGTTTCGGTTGTAGTCTGTGCTGGGTTTCCCCAGCAAAGGAGCAGAAACATGACTGGTCTAAGAGGGGCAGGCTACCTGGTTATGCTCAGGACTCAGAAGCAGCTGCTGGAATGAGGCAGCTGAGTTCTATTCGCCTGGGTAATTGGGAATGGCAACCTCTCTCTCAGAGAACCCCCATATCTGTCCTCTCTGCATGTCCACCATGCCCCAGTACATCTTACTATTCCTGGAAACCACCTCCTGAGAAAAAGACAACCCAGAGGCACGTTCTCTGGACAAATTCTATCGCTTCGAGCATCATCGGTCATGGAAAGGTTTTTTAAAAAAATGTTAATAACTTGGTTCATTTATATAAAAAGGTCAATATTAGATAATGTCTTTCCCCCTGTGTCTCATCTACACCGTAACATAATGTTCTGCCCTAGCAGTGCGCTCTCTGTGACACCAATGCAGGAAATAAATGGGTATGGATTGAAATAATTATGAGAAAAGGCAAAAATTATTCTGAAACTGATGCTGACTTTTTCTTCTAGTCTATTTTTTGTTTGTTTAATAAAACATCTAATGCAAGAAATTAAAAAATAATGATAGGACAATGTCAGTTTATTCTAGCAGATCAACAGGAGCCATAAATCTAAATTTAGCACTATATTTAATAAAACCCTCCACGTTCCCTGCATTAGAGTCCAGGAAACTGATTTGCTCCATCCCAATTGCTTTCTCTGCACATCAAGCTAAATATTCTATCTAATCGCCTGCTTTGGTGCCTTCCAAACACCATAACTCAAAACCTGCCTCAAAACTGGTCTAGGTGATAAACCTTATTAGCCTTTTTACAGGAGTTATGTTGATTCTTCCTTTTTATACATTATTCTTAATTATCTTTGCTTCTTTGCAATTCATAACTTGGGCCATCTAAAAACGTACAAGTTATTACTCCATGTAGCTTTGCTCTCGCATCTCTGACAGAGCACACTTTAGTTTCGGAGAACTTTCACAGTCTGATTTTCATGCTTTGCCTAGGTGCTTCAGAGTTCTCCGAAGCAAAAACAACACGATTGACACCAAAAGTTTCTTTGGGGGAGTGTGAAGGAAGAGGGCTGGGATAGAAATGCATGTGGGGCAGGGGTCAAAGGGCAAGGGTTTCCACTGAGTTTCTACCAACAGTTTTGAAATCATGATAGCAAACGTACACCATTCAAATTATGCAGCCACAGCTTTTTACATCATCCAAACTCGGGAGGACAAATATCCACTCAGAATGAAGAGATACGCCTTCTCCATCAGTATTTATGGGTTGCTGAAGACACTGTTTCATACAGAGCACATAAAGTATGCATTTCTGTATCAGAGGACGTGTGTTACGACATACCAATACATTTACTTAAAAAAAAAAAAAAGTCAAAATGGTTTGGTGGTGACAATTTCAAATAGTTCCACCTGAAAAGCAGGGAAAACTGAAACCTCTCTGCCAGTCCAGTAAATACTGATAGCACTCTGGAAATCCCCAGGATGGAGTCATGTCACTGAATTTCATAAATCAAAAATGACATTAGCTAACATTACATTCGATTCGCTTCTAGTGTTTGGACCATATAAAAATTTCACACGGTCGTTCCATATGTTGTTCATCAATCTGTAGCTATCCTTCCTTTGAGGAAGGCTTAACTGAAGCGTGAGTAGTCCCTCCTCCTTCCGTGACATGATGGCTGTCAAGGCCATTGGTCTAATCCTTCTCTTACATCCTTTCCCCCCAAAGAACATGACAACATACTTTTAAATTTAGAGCAATAGAAAATCTTATTCAGAAGTAAAAATTCCTTCATTTTCCTGAATCCCTGAGATAACCAGACCTTCCAGATTTCTTTTTTCTTTTTTAAGAGAGAGAAAGAAAGAGATGGGGGAGGGGCAGAGGGAGAGGGCGAAAGAGATTATCAAGTAATTTCTGCACTGAGTGTGGAGCCCAACATAGGGCTCCATCCAAGGACTCCGGGATCATGACCTGAGCCAAAATCCAGAGTCAGAAGCCCAACCAGCTGAGCCATCCAGGCCCCTCGGATGGTAAAGAACTTTGCGTACATGTATTGACATTTGGATTTGTTCTTTTGTGATTCCCACCCCCCCCCATTTGGGAGGATGCTTTTGCAATTATCAGTTCCTTATCTGAAATTGGGTTAAAACAAATCAACCAACAGAAAGAGGGTGAATGGGATCACCAGCTAGGAGGCTCACTGCAAGGACACTCAGAAATATGAACGGATAGCAGGAACATGAGTCTGATAGACTACATCAGCAGTGCTGCAGGACACGGTGTCTCATTTCTGCTCGTCTTTGTGTGGATGTGGGGAATAGCCAGGCCCCCTCTACAAGGAAAGGAAAAAATGACTATTTGTACCCCAGGTCTACTTCTTCCCAGTTTAGCAACCTCAGTGGACAGATAATATCTTTTTTCAATTTCTGTTTATTAATCTCAGGGAAGTACTCTAGTTGGGATGTAGATGCTTGGGACAATACCTGTGTCCAGGAAAATGGGGTACAGTGACTATGCTTAGGGCAAGTGCCCAGCCTCATGTCAAGGAGGTAAGCTCTATTGTCACAGAAGTTTGATGGAGGATAAATATTTTGAGTAGCCCAAAATAATAGTCACTACAGCCAATGATATTGTCTGTTTATTCTCTTGACTTCCTACGGCAACGAGAGACTGCACCCACCAAATGTTGCTTATCTATGTTTCCCCTTCTCGCCCAGTCCTTGGGGCTAGCAAAACTGATTCTTAGAGCACTGGCCTGGACAATGTCTGCACGGATGTAATGCCACTGTCCCCTTCCCTCCTCCATGGAACTGGCAAGAGGGAGAGCTTAAATCCTAACAGTAGTTCCCAGTTCATTAACTCAAGTCTCTTTTCCTTGAGGTCTAAATTATAATTTTTTTGAGTTGCTGTCCTCTATTTATTTTGTATCTTACTCGGGACTTAACAAGTTGTCACCTTCTCCTGGATGTCCCCACTCTGGTTGGAGTGCCTGTTCACTATGTTCCTAAGGCCCCTACCACCTGACCCTCACATTGCCAGGACTCTAAGGACCCGTATTCTGATCATTCATTACCACTGTACTGTCATCTCCCTGAGAGCATGGAACTTGGATATCCTCAGCATTGGGCAGCATACAACAGGTTCTCAGTCAACATGTGTTGAATGAAAATGTAAAATAAGAAAGAGCAGATGGCTTCTAAGTTTCTGATTCTAGTGTTCTTTGGATATTATTGTATCTTTTTCATGCCTTAGCCTAGCCAAAATACACATACTAGATAGTCTCTGAGGAATATACAGGCTCAGGTTTGGGTGAGAAGCTGATTTTCTTGGTTAGATGAGTCTGATTGTGCAATGCTGCAATTACTTCCTCCTCTGAAGATAACATGATCTACAGAAAGAAGTCTAAAATGTAGAAACAGATGGCTCTGAGTCTAGTACTTAAAAGACAGGTGAGCTTGAGCAATTAATCTCTTTAGCATCTTTAAAATTAGACTAATAAATCAAGATGGAAAGATAAAAGAACAAAAGATGACTAACAATGACCGCCACTCAGGAATGTTAGGATCTAAAACAACTGAGCACGGTCCTCCCAAATGGTAGGCACTCAGTAAATTATTTACTAAATGAATAAATCAAGTACATGCCCATTATACAGTCACTGCTTAATGAAAGATAAGCCAACTAGATAATCTGGGTTAGATCACAGAATATCCACAGGAGGTCAGTGGAACTATTAGAAGCAGACTCATTAATGAACTAAGATCATATTTTGCCCATCTTTCTACTGAAAGCTACTTAAAGCCACCAATACTTATCCCTACTCTCTGTAATTAGATAATGGAGAAATCCATTTGGTCTTGTCTAATGCAGAATAGGTATAGTGAAATTCACATACCTCAGTTTTAGCACGTTATTATGCTGAGCTCTTATCTGATCTGTACTACTTTATCAATTTCTGTAGTATTTTGCTGGGATTTACTTGGAGAAAGATCAGGTAAGTCTGTTCCTAGATAGGTCTGCTGTCCCGTTCTCAGTGGAAATGGCATATGCAGGGGGCTCCAAGACAGTGCAGATTTCAAGGAAACAGAAAGAGAATGTGCATTTGAGATCAGAATGGGAATGCAAGTATTGTGTGTGAAATAGAAATTAAGCTTATTTCTTCCCTACAATATCTAATTTAGGTTACTGAGTATGTAAAACAGGTACCAAGCACTATTCAGAAAGAGAGTCGAAAGAATGTGGGGTGGTACAATCCCAGATTTTGGAAAGAATTGGGTCTTTATTTACCCTTCTACAACCCATCTCTTTGGGATCGCTATTTTTCATTTGAGTATAATGCTATTTATTTTTAAAATGGAAAAATATGGTACAAAGAGGAGGGAATTCAACATAATAGGTTAAATTTTCTAGCAGACTTTACCTTGAACAGGTTAAGAGGATAGATATTTGTATTAAAAGTGGGATTTATATTGTGAGTTGTCACTGTGTTGAGAAAGAAACACTTGACCCCCAATCAGGAGATTTGCTCAGTCACTGTGACCTAGAGTAAGTCACTTGACCTCCCTGCAATGCAAATTCCTCCTTACCTAATCATATCACTGAACAATATTACTGTGAAACCACCAAAAGGAGCCAGACCCTGATTCCCTCATATACATACAAGCACATTCATTCAGCACCCAGAGCAACTCTGTATGTGTTAGTTTCTTAGAGATTTAATGCAGGGACTTCACTGCATCAAGAAACTATACAATACAATGGTTAAGGAAGGGCTCTGGAATCAAATTGACAGAATTTGAGTGCCCATTCCACCAGTGGTCCACTGTGTGCTCTTCTGCCTCCCTTTTCCACATTTCAAGGACCCTTGTGGCTACAGTGGATACTTGAATAAACCAGGATAATCGTAACATCAGCGGAGTGGCAAAATTTTTCCCTTTTGCATCTTCAGTTCCCCCTTGCCTTGTGACATAAAATATTCACAGGTAGAGGAGATTAGAATGGCCATCTTTTGCGGGGTGGGACAGGAGGCCCAGCATTTTTCTGTTTACCAGTCTGCAGCCTCCCAATGTATAATATCATCAATTTTTTAAAATCAATTTATTTTAGTGGCTAGATAGCACCTAATTATGCTTTAAATTACATTTTCCTAATGACCAATAATGTTGAACATCTTTTCATGCCTTTTTTTTTTTTTAACCATCATATGTCTTCTATGGTGAAATGTTTGCTCAAATCTGCCCATTTAAAAAATTGGGTCATTTGTTTTCCTATTATAGAGTTTGAGAATTCTTTATACATTATTGATTATAGCCTTTAATCAGATATGCATTTGGCAAATATCTTCTCCTGGTCTATGGCTTTTCTTCTCATTTTCTTTAGCAGTGTTTTTTTAAAAAAGAAGATTTAAATTTTAATGACATCCAATTAATAACTCTTCTTTTTATGATGCTTTATTTATTTATTTAGGTCCCAAGAAATCTTTGCCTTACCCATGGTCACAAACATTTTCTTCTAAGTTTCTTTCTAGAAATTTTATAGTTTTTGGTTTTATATTTGGATCAATGATCCATTTTGTGTTGAATTTTTATAGGTACCAAGTGTTGATTCAGGTTTATTGTTTTGAACAGGACTCCCAGTTGTTCTAGTACCACTTCTTGAAAAGAAGAAATTTAATTTTCACCTTCATATATTTATTTAAAAAATACTAAAGGAAAGCTTTCCAACATTTTTGATTTTTCATAACTTCAAAAAGTTTCAGCTGTTTTTGATTTTTTTATTACCTAATATGCTAATGATAACACTCTTGAAACTGAAACATCCATTCATTAAAAACCAAGTTAGACACACAGCAAGACGGTCAATACACATCTCCAGATTTATGATAAATAATTGATTTCTCACTGTCATGAATAGGACCTAAATAATTTGATTATATATTTAACTAGTTAGGGACATTCATTAGCAGAATTTTATTTCATGCTTGTTTGCACCTGCAAACATTTTCTTCTTGTTTAAAGAATTGTTCCACTTGGTCTGCCTGATACAATTTTGCTCAATAACATTGTGTTGATGTCCATCACTCAACCTCACTTATAGAAGGTATGATGAACTCTCAAACTGCCCTTTCCCATCTGGTCTGACCACTTTGTACCTACTGTCAACTTCATTGGCACAATAGCCTTACAGTCCCATGATTGTTTTTGAGAATAGAACTTTGGGGGAAGTTACTTAAGCCAAGAATAAAAGTATGGGAGACCCATGGAGCTGATATTCTTGAAATCACATCTGTATGCATCTAATAAACTTCTGACATTTACTTTTCATAATCATCCAGTATAAGCCTTGTGTTCTATTGATGCAGAGTGGGTGGAGGAAAGAATACTTCAAATACCTACCGATTTGCAAATCATTTGAAATAGCTTTTTACAATAGGGAGCAAATGATGTTGCCTCAGACCCAAATGTCATTGGCTGATTATAATACATATTCTTTTTTCTGTTTGTTTTAACGCGAAATCACAAAAGTTGGGGTGCCTGAGTGGCTCAGTTGGTTGAGCATCCGACTCTTTGATTTCAGCTCAGGTCATTATCTCAGAGTCCTGGAATGGAACTCTGCATGAGGTTTTGTTCTCAGGAGGGTGTCTGCTTGAGGATTCTCTCTCTCTCCCTCTTCCTCTGCCCCTCCCCCTGCTTGTGCTCTCTCACTCTCTCAAATAAATAAATAAATAATTCACAAAGCTCTTGAATCAGATTGAAGTTTCATTTTGGGAGGTGGATATATGCATTGATTTAGTCAATGGAGCTGTGACTGGTTGCTTTTTTTTTTTTTTTTTTGTCACATTAGTTATATGATTCGTTTATCCATAGTCCTTCAGAACAGAGGATAGCAAGGATAGAATGTCTCACAGTTAGTGCTTTGAGATACTTTATGAACTGTCTGAAGAGCTACAGATCTCAGATTCCTGATGGGAAAAGCAGCAAGGAAGTGGCCTGCACAAACTTGAAAAATGTTTGGCATGCTAGGCCCACTACCCACCTTTAAGAGACACAGTATACATGTTAGCAACCGTAGGAAGTCCTATAACAAGGAAACTTATGTCCCACAAACAGTGTAGCAAATGTTAAGCTAGAAGATACAAAGAAATCATAACATTTATGCCATTTTTTTCTTATTCTCTCAGTTCCTTAACTTCTTCCCCTCCTCTAAATGCTATGGTTTTTTTTTTTTTTTCATTTTTCTTCCACCTTACTCTAAGTTTAATGTTTTCAAGTAATGGTGGGTTGGTGGGATATATTTTCTTAGTATGCATAAATCAACAAATGAAAGTGGTGCCAGGCCTCTCTTGAAAAGGAAGATAATGTTACTGACCAGCCTTATTATAGAGGTTAAGTGAAATATCTTTCTGAGATAAAACAGAAGAGATAAAACAGAAATTGTTTATACTTCAAAATGAATGCCAGAAGTTGCCTTTGCCCTAGGTGAACAAGTGAGGAAATATGTTCAATGGGTCCTTCTCATCTTTGCTTGTCCCCAGCCCTGGAGTTAGGATGCTCAAGGCTACAGTTATTTCAGATTTGGTTTATCAGGAAGACTTTATGGGATGTAACATCTTGGGAGCTTTTCACCTCCTTGAGAATCTACACATTCTTGTATGATTTGGGAAGACATTTTACACCTGCCTACATAAACTTTACACTGTTTTGTGAGAGCAAGAGAATGACAGAAGGATCTCTAATAGCGAGGCGATGCTGGCTGTCCAAGAGCACAAAGCTTGTGTCTGGGACAATGGCTGGGGCAGCAGGTGATTCTATGAAGTGGGGGTGGGAGGGGGAGTCTAGGTCTTAGGCTCCAGTCTTCCTTGTTATGTGGACACCACTTTCTTTCTACTGGGCTCCCAAAGGTTCTGATAGCTATCTGAATTTAACCATCCAGTTCTTTGCTCAGTCTAATTCTGGGTAAAGAAGAACTCATCGCTGGATTTCATGTATGAATTTCCATTGGAGAAATCCTTAGGGTTTCAAATCGAGACTGACATAGGATCTCAGTCTTTTCTGGCTGAGTTGGAACAACAGAGGAGTAAGGTCTTTGCAAACATCAGGAAAGGAAGGAGAGGCATGCAGACTTGTAACTTCCCTCCTTTAATTTGAGCGTCAAATTTGCAAAAGAGAAATAATCTCTCAGGAATTCCCTTTCGAATTGAATGATTTCAAGCATGACCCAGTAATTGGGCACTTGAGCAATTAGCAATATGAGTCATGGCCAGAGTGAAATCTCCTTGGTAAAGAAGCAATATTTCTCCTCCCCAGAGCACTTGACAGCTCAGACTGAACTGCCTACTGCCTCTGAGGCTGCCTCCTTCTGGGAGATGGTACACTGATAATTCAGAGATGATCTGTGGTGTGGCAGATCCAGGGTTTACAAACCAGATTGGAAAACATACAGCAAGTCACTGTGAAAGAGTGAAATAAGTCTTAATCCTCTCGTTCAATAAAATATTTCTAAAATAGACTATTGGCATTACTTTTGATAACTTCTTCCTTTGGAGGGCAATCTTACTGTATTTTAGAGTTCCATTACAATACTTACTGTATTTTAGAGTTCCATTACAAAAGGAGTCAGATAAAATCTGTAGGCCAGGTTTTATGGTTTTGTTTTTTAATAAATTTTCACCCTTTACATAAACAAAAAAAATTATTTTTATGGTTCTCTGGAGA
Source organism: Mustela erminea (assembly GCF_009829155.1). Classification (NCBI taxonomy): domain Eukaryota; kingdom Metazoa; phylum Chordata; class Mammalia; order Carnivora; family Mustelidae; genus Mustela; species Mustela erminea. The sequence continues at coordinate 45,636,727 of NC_045614.1, forward strand.
GTTACTGACCTGGAGATAAGTGATTTTGTTTTGTTTTGTTTTAGAGCCTCAAGAAATGTCCTAAGAAATAATTTGACAGAACAGCATTCAAGTCATACAATTTTCAGCTAAAGGGAACAGCACTCAATTTTTATGCTGACACATTTGAAATTGGTAATTTAAGGGGGGTGCTGCAGTACGCTCCTGCAGTCAACGAAAACTCAAATTCTAGAATTCTCCAAAGCATATGATCAGTTGGATCCCTGAGTCTTTAAGACCATGTTCTCAGGACACGGTGACATTTGTGAATTGCAATGCATCTAATGCAAAGATCCCCTGACTGGATCCCTAGATTAGCTTTAAGGCTGACGTAATGGCTGGCAAACTCCTTGTGCTGGGCACCTGCTTTGCGTGGGAGACCTTTATGTGCTCGATGCAGGCAAATCCAGGTATGCTGTCTTACTCCTCCAAGATGTTCTTTTCTGCCTCTGCTTCTTTTGTTTCCCCATTGTGTACCAGGAGATGAGACTGAGGGTTATACACAGGCCAGAGTCCTACTGTTGTGAAATACACACTTGACAAGAGCTAGAATAACCTTGCATCTTTTAAAAGTTGTAAGTGAACTTAAAGTCACCTCATTACATTCTCATAGAATTTCATGCTTATGAAAAGACCAGTACTCCTTTGTACCACTGCCACATTATGAACACTGTAGCACACTGCATTTCCTTCTTTATACTGGCTGCCAGGAAGCTCAGAAGTTGCCATGTGCTCTCTCTTTCCAAGTTTCATTAACCTCAGTGTTCTGTACAGTTTTTCTCTGCCAAGACATCTTCATTACATTGATTTTGCTTTCTTGTTTTTAATCATTCTATTATGTCTCTGCCTTTCAGTATAAGCGGCTAGAAAGCACATAGAACCCATTTATTCTACCTGTAGAATATTTAACCTGCTCTATCTTTGTTCCTGGCACTTTTTAGAGCAATCATTTTCTTATTGGGGGATATTCTTTTTAGGTGTCCATTCTTAGGTATATTACCATGAGCCGTGATGAAAGATAGGAATACTAGGTATGTGTGGTTCAGAAAAGCTCCTTGATTTTTACATGTTTTCAACTTCCTCCTCCTGTAAAGAGCAATATTTTAAAACTTCAGCATGATACACTCTGACCTAGTAGGTCTGGCACTGGGTCCATATGTGTGCACTTAATTTTTTTTCTTAAAGGAATATTTACATAGAGGATATGAAACACTGTTAGGAGGATCCAGGAGCAATGATTAACCAAAGTTAAAAAAACAAAACAAAACAAAACCATGGGCAACACATGGAGATTAACTTCATTCTACATGTCAAGGACAAATGCAGATTTCATTTCTAAAGAATATTCCCTGCCTCTGTGGGACTGCAAGGCAGGTAAACTGGATTCTGGTCTCTGCTCTGCCTGGCATGTTGGTAACCTTGAGAAGTCCACTGAATGACCATATCTCTCAATGTCCTCAGCTATAAAACATTTCAGAAGGCTTGTGATCAAAAGAACTCTTTCCACCCAGAAAATGCAATGATGCTTCATCACCATCCTGGGAGGTGGCGGATTTAGAGCCAGGAGGAATTGTAATGCCACCAGATAGGCAATGAGTTGGAGAATGATGGGAAAAGCCTTTTCTGAAAAAAAGTCTATATGGCTTGGTTCTCTGCCAGGAAGTGCATATCCACTTTTGGTCCCCAGCATTATAAATGTGAAAAGTGAATTCACAATTTTTGCCAAATGCAGTTGTTAAATACTCACAATCAATGAAGCAGATCTGTCAATTTAATTTCGCTTGGAATAAGGGATGCTGACCGAAAGAGATCCCTGGAAGGCACTGAGCAGACCAGCTGGGCAAAAGGATATTTAAGCTCTGTCCCTTAAACTCTAGACCCATTTCACCTGGGGATTATGATTCCCTCAACTCTGAAAATTAAAATTCCTTTGCAACAATGACCACTTGAAATTGATCAGTTCATAATCCCATGTCTCTTTTGGAAGTAGACACGAACAAGACTAATTACCTTCAGTATGAAGAAATTTTTTTTTGTCAGTAACCTCAACTCATTTTCCATTGCTGTAACTTATAGTACAGCACTATATTTTAAACAGAGAAGATGTAATTAAATTAGAATTCGTGGTGGTACCCAGTGGTGGCTGATAATAATTGCTTTTCAGACACCACTATAATTGGTGCTCCAAGGATTTTATTTCAAAGCATCAAAGTCAATTTAGAAAGCGTGCTTTATCTGGACTTGAGCTGCTTTGATGAAGACACTACGTCTTCATATGCCTAGGTTTTCTTAAATTTAACTAAGCTGTTTTTTAATGATTATGTTAATAATTACAGTACTACAACACTGTTTTATGGACACTGGAAGATAAATTCAAATCCCCTTCTGCCTATTAGTTCAAGTTGTAACCACAAAATGTACACAATCTTTGCTCATTAACTGTTTGATAAGCCTTTGAAATTCCACAACCAATAAAAATACCTTTATCATTCCTTACCTCCCATGCAGTATTTAATACATTAAAAAACAAGGCACAAGAGGAAGCTTCTTAGTGAATACCTTGATATATCGCTTGCTGTTGTTCATGCTGTTTCCTTTATGTGGAATGTCTCCCCCTTTTTGTTCTGGTCCAATGGGTAATATTCTACTTACCCTTCAAGTCCCAGCTTAGCTGCCACATGTTATGGACTGAATGTTTCTGTCTCCCATAAATTCTTGTGTTAAAATTCTAACTCCTAGGGTGCATGGGTGACTCAATTGGTTGAGTGTCTTACTCTTGGTTTGGGTTCAGGTCATGATCTCAGGGTTGTGAGATCGAGCCCCATGTCTGGCTCCACACTCAGCAGGGCATCTGCTTGAGGTTCTCTCTCTCCCTCAGGTCCTCTCTCTCTCTCTAAAATAAATAAATAAATCTTAAAAAAATTTTTTTGACACCCAATATGATGGTATTAGGAGGTTGGGCCTTTGGGAGGTAATTGGGCCTTGAAGGTAAAGACCTCAAGAATGGGATCAGTGCTCTTAATAAGAGAAGGAAAGAGCTTGCTTCCTCTCTTTTTGCTCTCTACCATATGAGGATACAATGAGAAGATAGCCATCTGCAATCCTGGAAGAAGGCCATCACCAAGAACCCAGCCACTCAGGCACCCTGATCCTGGACTTCCAGCCTCCAGAGCTATGCAAAATAAATGCTTCCTCTTGAAGCCCCCACCCAGTCTATGACTTTCTGTTATAGCAGAGTGAGCTAAGATACCACGTTTTGTATAAAGTCCTCTATGATTGCCACAAGAAGAGTTCATCATTCCACATCTCAGATTCAGAAGCTTAACTATGGTGATCACAGGGCTATGTTGATGATAAAATCAGTGAATTTGAGGGAGGGAAACTGAAAGGATAGCATTATCCCTGTCATCAATCTTTCTCTGCTTAACCCATTAAGATGCTGCCTGCTTAAAAACATGGGATACAACACAAAAGTTAGCTAGAGATTAGTTGTCAGGATGAAATTTTCACTTCTATGTAGAAAGTATAATCAATTATCTGCAGAATGGCATTCTGTGTCTGACAGAAGGCACTGAGATCCTGAGGTAGACATACGATCTTGCTGTGTGACCTTGGTAAAGTCATTTGACTTTTCGGAGTTTCAATTTTCTCTTGTGCAAAGCAAGTTTATGAAACTAAATGATCATGAAGATTATTTTTGCCTCCAGTATTCTATGAATATAATTACAGGTGGTACAAACATTAAAATTGTGCCCAAGGTATTTATAGCATTAAAACTAATTAATAAGCTACCTAATCATGCCAACAGAGATCGAATTTCTCCTACGCAATTACTGTTTCTGGCTTCATAAAGACAAAGTAAAACAAAATGTCATTATCTTACCATTCTGTGCAAACTTCATCAGTTCTGTGGAATGTGCAGGGTAATTAACAACCAGAAGGAGAACTTTTTATCTCATTTTTGCAGTATCACTTTGACACAGACCTGAGTCTCTCCACTTTTGCAGGGAACATGCACAATTCTCTAAATGTTTGCTTGTTCTGTGGAGGATAGAAAAACCAAAACCTGATGACAGATCTAATGATGGCTACCATTATGTTTTTATTGTTATTACTAGTATCATTACTTATAATAATAGCACTGCCAGTAATAGTGTTAACATTTGCTGACCATACTCTGTGCCAGGCACCAAGATGAGTATTTCATATGGATTCTGTCATGCACACAATGCTATGAGGTAGGTGCTCTCATCACTGCTTTTCTTCTTCTTTTTTTAAAAAATTATTTTTATTAATATATAATGTATTATTTGCCCCAGGGGTAAAGGTCTGTGAATCGTCAGGCTTACGCACTTCACAGCACTCACCATAGCACATACCCTCCCCAATGTCCATAACCCAAACACCTGGTTTCTCCTGAGCAAACAGGCTCAGAGAGGTCAAATAACTTGACTAGGATTGCCAGATGGTGTGCGGCAGAAACGGGATTCAAATGCAGGTCAAGCTGATCCAGAGTCCTGGCTCTCAGCAAGAAAGTTACACTGACTTATGCTTAGTATCACTGGTCAGGATTAGCACCCAGTTTGTAGAGGACTGGCTCTACAAGGAACTAACAAAAAGGATGATATTCAGCTGCTATGTACATGTATGGCTGATAATTCTGTTATCCATTTCCCGTGGGGGAGAGGGTTTTACTGTACATCCAGCCAATTATCAGAAAATAGCTGGGTGTCCTACTATTCAACTTAATTTTGACACTATCTGCCTGGAAATAGAGTCAGATTTGAGAGGTTAAGGGCTCAGTCTTACAAGCAAACCCACTTTCTCTCCCAACAGACAGACAGACACACACACACGCACATGCACACACAATGCACCAATATGAAGTCCAGGTTGTTCCCTGGTCTCCTGATTGACTGGCTATGGACTGCAGGTTCCCATGAGCCCCTCCTTATGTTTGATTAATTTTCTAGAGTGGCTCAGAGAACTCGGAGAGACATTTTACTTACTAGTTGGCTTGTTTATTATAAAAGGATATTATTGTTAATCGCCAAATGGAAGAGATGCATAGAGCAAGGTAAGGGGAAAGGACACAAAGCTTCCATGCCCTCCCTGAGCATGCCCTCTTCCCAAAGCTCCAAGTGTTCACCAGTCTGGAAGCTCACTGAACCCTGACCTTTGGGTTTTTATGGAGGCTTCATAACATAGTCATAATTGATTAAATCATTGGCTACTGGTGATTGATTCAAACTCTAGCCCTTGTCTTCTCCCTAGAGACTGAGGGTGGGACTGAAAATTCCCACCCTCCAACAAGGTGTTTAGTGCACTGGTAACTGAGCTCCATCCTTAGGTTCTTTCCCAAAGCCACCTCATTTACTATACAAAAGGCATCTTCACTGTTCTCACCACATAGGAAATTCAGATAGTTTCATGAACTAATACATATATTAGTAACACAATGTGTGTGTGTGTGTGTGTGTGTTTCTCACATTGTGATAATGTGTTTTATAATAATTATACATGTTATAAAAACACATTATCACAATGGCTTTCCCAGTACTTAAAATACAGCAACAGCCTTATTGGTTAGATGTTGTTGTTGTCCTGAGTCCTTGACCTTTGGCTTCAAGCTGCTGTGGCTCCTCCCATGGCTTTACTTCTACCTGCCACATTTCCAGCATCTACCCAAGACCTAGCTCTGCCCCAGGGTTAAGGCTGGCAACTAAGTTGTCTCGTTATTGCCCCTGGGGAAATGATGATGAATTAAAAAAATACTGCTCTTAGTAAACAGGACTATGTGTCAATTTGCTCTGTGTGTTTGGGGTTGAGGGTCTGTGTTTTTGTCTTATGGGTGGATGGAGTGGTTGGGATGAGGGACTGTCTTAAGTGTTTTGGGCTGCTATAATCAACATATTATGGGATGGGGGGCTCAACAAACCTTTAGCTCTCATAGCTCTCGAGTCTGGGAAGACCAAGATCCAGATGCTAGCAAATGTGGTATCTGGTGAGGTCCCGCTTCCTGGTTCATAGCCTCTGCCTTCTGGGTGTGTCCTTACATAGAAGAAATGAGGGAACTCTCTAGGATCTCTTTTATAAGGGCACTAATCCCATTCACGGGGGCTCCACTCTTGTGACCTAAGTACCTCACAAATACCCCACATTTTATTACCATTGCATTCGTGATGTGATGATGATAAATGTTAGTGTTAGGAGTTTAATATACGAGTTTCCTAAAGTTCTGGTCTCCCAAGGACAATGTTAAAAACAATGAATTCATGACACTTCAATAGCATCATTCTAAATACCATCCATGATAACACCAACCAAGGGCTCTTTGGTGACTTGGTCAACTTCAGGGTTGGGGCAGGGAAAACGCAAGATGAGCCTGGAGCAGTGTGGAGTGCCAGAGATTGAGGAAGTGCTCAAAAACCGAAACAGAGTAAGGAGAACGGGGACATAGACATGACAACACGAGATGACAACCCAAGGAACAAAATAAATACCCATGAGCTCGTAATGCTGTACATAATTGAGGGAAAAATGACAACTCTTCTTTCCAGAAAAGTTTCAATTAATAAATGTAAATGAAATTAAATAGAAAATCATCTTGAGAACACTACAGTAATAATTGCCTCTGGCAAGATCCACTGATGGATGTTAAAATTGGTGAAAGTTAAAGCAGAAAGAGTATTTGCATAGTTTCAAAGGATCTCCTCTAAATATTTATTAGTTACAAAAGGGGAAAAAAAAACTTTAGAGTGGAGAACTCTGGCAGATCATCTTAGACAAGTGACTGAATTAACATCACCTGTAATACCTGTTGATATCCTATGGCATCATGTGAATATGATATCATACCTCCAGATCTGACACAGAGAAAGGCACACCACTTCTATGGTATCTTTTCCAATAATGCATATTCCCAATTTAATATGGGAAAACAGCAGACAAATAGAAATAGAGGGATTTTCTACAAAATAGCTGACCAGTACTCTTCAAAAGTGTCAGCACAAAGAAAGACAAAGAAATGGTCATAGATTGGGGAATACTGACAAAACATGATAACTAAATGCAATTTGGGATTGCAGATTGGATGCTGGAACAGAAGTTCATTTGTGGAAAACTGGTAAAACGCAAAAAGTTCTACAGTTTAGCTAACAGTAGAGAAGTTTAATTTCTTAGCTTTAATCATCTTTCTTTCTTTCTTTTTTTCTTTCCTTCCTTCCTTCCTTTCCTTCTTTCTTTCTTTCTTCTTTCTTTTTTGAAGAGGTTAACACAAGGGGAAGCCAACTAGAGAGTATGTGGGAACTCCCTGTACAACTTTTCCAACTTTTTTCCTAAGGCTAAAATTATCCTCAAATAAAAAGATTTTGAAAATGACTGTAAAAATCAAAGCCCAGGAGTGTTTTCCACATCATGGCATCTAAGGCAACATTTCCCCCTCTTCTATGAAATTAGGGAATCATATATGGAATTCATCAAAATAAGTGCAAAGCTTGAAAAAAAATCTAAACCAATGACTACCAATAGGGACCTTTGTTTAAGTAAAAAAAAAAAAAAAAATGCATCCAACAAATCTTCATGGATCATCCACTATGAGCTAGGTAGTATGCTATCATGAACACATTTTCTTCTATATAACATTCACTCCACAATGTTCCTTTCTGACCTATGAAGTGGAATTTTCCAGACATAAGGCTATCTATTGTCTCTGAAGAAACTGTTTCTGGTCAGGTTGTGCCACAAGGAATGCCCGAGGTAGCTGTTGATTTTATTTATTCTCTTGTGTTATCCTCAATGTTGCAGGTTATGTAAGGGTTTGGGAAATTTTTGCTGTATTCCACGCTGGAAAAATGAATCATAGTGTCTCTAAGTTCCCACAGTAAATAAATGAGACCACGCCATCATTCCAATCTGCTTGGGAAACATCAGGCCTAGCTGGTCTTTTCCTCACAGGAGAGAAGAATCAGGAGATAAACCTTGACAATGGACCATCAAAGACTCTCTTCCATACCCCACCATGAAATCTACTGTCACTTTAATGTGATGCAACTTAATTCATGGTTGCTGGGCTACAGCTTCAATTATATACATAACTTGGAATGGAAAAATCAATCGAACCTGATAGTTTTGCTCATAGATAATATTTTTAACGCACAGTTTGATGAGAGGATCACACAGCATCTTGTAGGGAGTAACAGGAACATAATTATGGGCCATTACAGTGGTTGTTGCTCAGTCGGTTGACATGACACAGTTTCAACGTTTCTATCAATTTCTTTTGTATGGTTTAGCTTAAGTGTTTACTTGCCTTGACCTTTAGACTACTGAGTAGAAAGATAAAGGCCCACTTGATTGATTTGATGGGGGTGAGCTGAGGGGAAAAAAAAAAAAAAAGACGAGCCAAAAGAGCCGAGAGAACAGGAAGGGATTGCTTGAATCTGAGGTCTTTCAGGACGTGGAAATAATTGTGGTTGTATTAATTGTGGTAATAATGATGATTTATGACAAAAAAAAGCAGCTGGAATTTACACACACACACACACACACACACACACACACACTAACTTAAGAGCATAGAATTATCAATGAAGGAAATCTAAAAAAAAAAAAAAAGTCTTTGCCTGTGCCTTCTGAAAAACTTTAAAAGGAATCGCATTCATACAGATCAGCAAGGTTCCTCCCAAGCTCCTTTTTGCATTCATTGTCCAATTCATTCCCACACCAAGTCACCAAACCCTTTTAAATCTGAGCTCAATGACTCTGTATTCACTAGTCTTACTCCTTTTCTCCCAGTTCATTATTCTGTAGGTCCATTCCACCACTTACCACTTGCCTCTGATGTGCTTGCTTCCTGCTTGTGATTCTGCTTCATAAAAGCTCAGGAAGGTGGAGTCCTTAAGACCCTCCTGAGATGTGTAATGAAGATGGGGGAGTTCTGAGTATGGGTGGGGGGCAGGGGGAGGTGGTCCTGGAAATGATCTTGGGAGAATGAAATACCACATAGAAGGTTTTCGCCTATTCTTGTCTCAACCTGGAACTGAGCAGAATCCCATTTGTTCACACAGAGATTCTTTTTCACCACACACTGGCTTTCCTGCCATGCCCTCAGTTACAGAATGAGGATTTCTCAGACTCAAAACCTGAGAAGCTCAAACATGGTGCCAAATTGTAATTGCTGCCCACTGGCAGTTTAGACACAGTGCACCCCTGGATGGCAACACTCTTGTTCTTCCTAAGCAGCAGTCTCCTCAGCCAGCCTTCTTTCCCACAAAAGTTTCATAAAAGCTTTTTATTAGATAATTATACTTCTGTGCTTTGTAGTTATGTGAGGTAACTCACAATTAGCATGTTTAATTAGGAAATTAGGTGTTATAATCACAATATGGAACAAAAATTTGTCATGAAGTTTTAGTTCATAAACAAATGGCTTTTTTTTTTTCTTCCTTAAGGAGGAAAAAACCCACAAAATCAATGTTAACTTTCCATTTTGGCAGATAGTGAAATTTAATTTATGTTTAGAACTAAAAGGGAACATTCCATCTGTTTTCCAGATGGAGTCCGCCTTCCCCTGTAGCTGGGAATTAGTCACTCCGGTATGTAACAGTCCCCTCAGTCACTCCTGGGCTATGTTGGGTTTTCTCTCTAGGGCAGATGTTGAGCTGATTTACCTTAGAACATATGTTGTAGAGTTGATGATGCTCAACTGATCTAGCTCATTCCTTGCAAGATATGTTTGGTGCACCCTGTTATGTGATAGGTACTTTGAGGTACTCAGCATGAGTTAATCAACTTCAGTGGGAGACCACCTTCTAAATACAGTAGGCACTGAGAGTGGAAGGTAAGGAATGCTGTGGGAACATAGGGGAGGGAATACTTAATCATGTGGGACTTCCCAGGAATAAAAACTTATGGTCAAACCAACCAACCAATCAACCAACCAACCAGCCAACGAAAGATGCAAAGAATTTATTCAGCTATACAATGTATCCTACACGGTAGTTCTTAACATGGAATCTGAGACCTCCCTAGAGATTTTATGAGTGAGCTTGATGGTCATCTGGGTCTTGCTTCATTCTAAATGAGGACAGGTGATATTGTGACACATATGGTATGAAATGATAGGTAAAATTTCATGAATTTGAATTTTTCTGGAGAAAATGTACATGACTTTATCTATGTTTATATGATATATTCTCTGGTGTCTGTGAACTACAAAATATGTAAGTTATTAATCTGTATTGACAAATATATCTATATCTATCTGTCTATACATATAAGTAGATAGATAACTGATCATTAATTTCATAAATATGTCTAGGAGATAGGGAGAGGGACACCGCCCCTACTTTCAGGCTATCAGGGAAGACAAAGGACATAGTGATGGCAGAGACGGTCAGTTAACAAAAGATATATGCTCCTTTTCTACGGAGTAGCTCTCCTGCCAGGAAGCAGCTGTCTAGCCAGGGATATTTCACAAGCCCCTCTGCATCTGAGTTGAGCCATATAACAAGCTCCTGCCAATACAAAGTGAATGATGTAATGTGTGTCTCTTTTGAGCTGACTAGGTTAAGAACTAGCTCTAATTTCTCTACTCTCTGTTTCCAATGACTGTGGAAGATGGCCAAGCCACAGGATAGAAGGAGCACAGGTCTGTGAATCCTCATTGGAATGCTGCTCTCAAACTCCTGCACTGTTCAGGTTCAATGGAAAGAAAACTTACACTCTTCTAACAATTAAAATTTTTGTTTGTATTATATGGAAACTAAGGGTCACGTACTGAATACAAAAGACAGAGTCAACAGAATGTAGTGTTACCAAAGTGTTAGATGCAATGGGATACTAGAGCAGGAGAGCTGAGGGTTGAGAGTTGATCTTGAGGAAGATCAAGGAAGACATATAAAGGGGGTGGGAAATATAAGGAATACCTAAATGATGAGTGGGTATCAAGGTGAAGTGCCCATAGAGAGACATGGCGGGGGTAGGGGGGTTGTGGGAAGAAAGTAAGAGAAGGTGAGCATTTCAAGCATGCAAAGCTCCAGACACGATAATGAGTGGGGATTGGCTGAAAGTGGTCCAGTATGGCTGGAGTAGAGAATGGGACAAGGGTGGAGGTAAGAGATATCTGTAAGGTCTAAATCTTGAAGGAGTTTACATTCGACTCAAAGGGCAAGATTAGTGGATTATGATCAGATCTGGGCTTTTGAAAGATAATATTGATTTCTGTGAGGAGGGTAAGGGGACAATAATGAATTTGGGGGACCAATGCTTACCTATCCAGGTAAGCAGGAACAGTGGTCCAAACTAATGAAGAGGCAGTGGGAATAGAGAGAAGTGGAAGGAAGTGATGGTGAGTGAATAAGGGAGAAAAAGAAATATAGAGCTAGACTCAGAGATAAATGCCAGGAGGGGAGTGGCAGGTAGAGAGGACCTAGAATATATGCTGTTGCTGTCAGTTTTGGTTTTGCTTTTAGGCTGGTGTATGGTTTTTCTCTCTGGGGGTTTAGTTTCACCTGAAAAATATGGATGATAACAATTAGCTTGCAGGGGTTCTGCCAGGATTAAACGAGCCCATGCAAGTGGAAGTATTCTGTAACTCTATAGGGCTTTATAAAGGACAGACTCCCACCCACCTACAGAATCTATGTAAGCCATATCCAGTTCTCTCAGCCCCAAGAGTCTAAGGATTGGAGTATCACTAAGACCCCTGAGAGACGGAGCTTTAGAGATTCCACATGGAGAAGGACCACTCCCTACTCTGGTGGCTCAACCTCACAAGTCATGTGGGATTGTGTCTTTCCCTCTGAGGCCACCATTGCCCTCTAAGTATGATGTAAGGCCCACAAGGTGGCTCAGCCTTCCTTAACCAGATGACATTTGGGCCTATCACATGCATGATGTCTTTGAGGTCATCCTGTCTTCTGGCACAGTGCCTAAGGCCTTGTTTCTTAGCTTCTCCAAACTAGTCACACAACTCAGTCTTTTGGCTACTAATAGCAGCAAGAAGTTCTCCCTGACAAAGACTGGTTTTCCCATTTCCTCGTTTCTCAGGACTGTAGATAGTTAAACAACTCAGAATGGCCCTTCCTTCAACAAATTAGCTCGTAAAATGCCTCTTTGTGAGCACAGAGTAGAAACACTTAGGCTCTCGGTAAACATTTGCTACGTGGCTCCTACTATCACAAAACACATCTTAGCACGGTTGTTTTCCTTGACTACTGATACCAGCTGGGCTCACTGTACTACAGCTCACAGTTAATCAGCAAGAGCTCATTTTTAAAAACCAAAACTACCTCTGCTTAACTAATAAGATTTAGATACTTAAGGCTGACATGAAGAAACACTTGACATTTTCTTATATATCTGGACCTTGGGGATAATTTAAAGACATTGTCTTTTCAACTAGACTGACAAAGCATTTTTGGACCCAAAGAAAACTGATTCAAGCAATTATTCTTACATGTATCTTTCAAGGCTTCTTCAACTAACTTGGCAGGCAGCAAGTCATTGTTTTTATTAGAATGAAACTTTGATCGAACTACTTGGGTCAAAGATACAAAGGGAGCAGTTCATGCAACATGGCAGCTGGTATTACAAACTCTTTGCATAAAACTATAATTTACAACAAATGTAGATGTATCATTAGTGCTTTTGGAACCATAAACCTCTCATTTTATGGTGCCATTTAAAATGTTTGATGGAGTGTATTGTGATATCTAATTTAGTTGTTCTTAAATGGCAGCATGGCTGATGCTTTCCATTTGCACTGCAGTTCACCAAGTGTCTGCCACTATCCTGTGATGAGAAATGATTCCAGAAGGGAAAGGGAGGATACAGCCTAAAAGGTAGTGGAGACTGTCAAAGGGCAATGGCGCCACCGGTCCCAGGTAGACGGCCCTGGAGTCCAAGCTGGTCAGCCCTCTCAGACGGTGGGTCTGCCTGGTTCTGCTCCAGAACTCAGTAGTTACATTCTGTCTCCCATGGGCACTGCACTGGGCTGGGGGTTTATTTGCTCAGCAGGTATTCCCATCTCCCTTCTAGTAAGAAAATCTTTTTTTCCTTTGTGAAACTCCTCCACCAGTATATGGGGACTCTGTGGGGCTGTCAACCATAGGTCCTCACTTCTATCATGCCCCATATCTGGGCTCCATTCATGCTAGATTAGTGATTATAAAGTGTGTGTAGTGATTACCTGTAGCACTTGTGTGTATGTGTTTGTGTGTAGGTGAGGGAGCAGGAGAGAGAGAGAGAGAGAGAGAGAGAGAGAGAAATCACTTTAGGGTAATGAAAAGGCCATTTTTTCCCCAGATGTGGAAAGAAACTGTATTTAAATGTTAGAGCCAGGATGTTGCCAACATATATGGCAATTTCCTCTTGGACAAAGGCAGAAAGAGTTCTCTTTAAAGGTAAAGGAATGTCACAGAAAAAAATACATGTCTTTGATTAAAGCCATCCTGGTGGGTGTGAAGTGGTATCTCACTGTGATTTTGCTTTTGCCTTTCCCTGATGGCTAATGAGGTGGAACATCCTTCATGTGCCTTGTGGCCAATTTTATATCTTCTTTGGGGAAATGTCTATTGAGATTATTATCCATTTTTTAATTGGGCCCTATCACTTTGATAGCAGTGGCAAGAGCACTTTGGTGAACAGAACTATCCCTGGGGTTTTGGAATGACTTTATCTATTGCTGGGAAATACATTATGTATTTCCAATGGAAATGGAACTTATGTATTTCCAATGGAAATGGAATTTCAAATGGAACTAGGAAGATAAACATGGAAGTGGATAGAGCAAAGAGAAGACAAGTGTTCCATTCCACTCCTAGGGCTGAGGTATGGTGGATGGATGTGGGGGGATGAATGTTAATGTATCTTTTCAACCTTCAGGATCCAGTTGGCATGTTACCTCCTCAGAGAAGTCTTCCTTGATTTCTCTAAGAGAGATCCTGTGAATTATAGTTTTATATTAGACTTGTTTTTTGTTCCCTTCATATATCCTTTTATGACTTAGAATTATTTGATTTTTTCTACTTCCCTTTTTTTTCCTTTTAACTCTATCTTCCAGCATTTTGAAGGCAAAGTTCATGTTTGTCCCACTACTTCTGTGTTTGTACCTGGTACCTGGGTATCTGGTATAGAGCCTTTGCTCAACAAATATTTCTTGGATGGAAAATTGCTCAGGTTATAAGAGAGAATAGTAATGTTAGTTTATGTTCCCCAAATATTGGGGAAAACTTTATGAAATAGTCTCTACTAAAAATCCTAACTTTCAAATAAAAATCACTTTTGCCTCCTTATCTATAACATTTACTTAGCAGAATCAACCTATATAACATGCTCTCAATATTCAATTTGAAAATTATGACACGTTCTGAACACTGTTCATATAGAGAATATTTTAGTTCAAAATAAGTTCCTCCTAGAATCCAATATCTATGGACCAAAAAATATTATTAATGAGGCAATGTTATCTGTATTGTAACCCTACTGTACTGAGTCTATCTGTATAGTACCTGGAATCTGAAGGCCCTGCCAAAGGACCCCTTCCTTTGTTCTATGTTCTCGGCTAAGGAAAAAATGCTTCTTGGAAGGACAATAACTCATCTCACTTTACATAAGCACAAAATATGAATTCCACTCTTACGTAATTTCGTGTCATTTCCTATGTCAGTCATGCTGTGTAGAATAAATATTTGAACAATATTCAGAAATAGGACATGAAATTTGAGACTGGGATATGAACATCTTAAAAACTTATGAGAAATTTTTAATGCTTGTTCATAGATTTACCATATTGTAGAATTCTAGCACAATGGTAAGGCCTTTCTCTCCCTTCTCCACAACCCTCTCTACTGAGCACATAAGTAAAGATCCCTGGGAGTGGCAGATGGTATATAAAGGAAGAGGGAGGCATCTAGGTTCATCCTCAGGTGACTGGTTGGGTGGCAGTGTCATATTTTGAGATAAAGAGAAGTAGTATTCATGGTGGTATTGAGAGCCACTGTCTCTGGGTTTGAATCCTGACACTGCCAATACCAGCTAAGTACATTTGGGCAAGTATCTCTCTCTCTAACTCTCTCTCTCGGTCTCCATTTCTTTATCTCCAAAATGAAGATAGAAATAGCATTTACCTTGTAGAATTGATGTAAGAACTCACTGATTTAGCATACATGTGTTAGAGTTCGGTGTTTATAATAATTTTCTTTCTTCTTCCCTTCCTCTGTCTTCATTAATATCATCATCATCATCAAGAGTGTAAGAGAAGGACTCTAGAGGAAGGTAGGTAAACTGTTGACAGGTTTCATAAGGGGAGCATTCGCTTTAGAGTATCTGTGGGATATCCAGTTAGGGACAACTAGTAGGTAAGTGGGAAGTGGCCTGGAGCTTCAAGGACACACCTGGCCTGCTGATGTGGTTTGGGAACCACCAATGTACACGTGACATATGAATGTGTGGGTCTGGGTAAGAGCACAGAGAGGGAGCAGGTAAAATGAGCAGAGATGGGAGTTGTGGGCAATGCCTTAAAAGGGAATATAAAGAGGAATCAGTAAACAAATGCTAGTAGTCATAAAAGTAGGAAGATGCTACAGATAAGGCTGAGTTGGAAATTAAGAAAGGAGGAAATGTTTAACCGAGGGAATGGCCCATTACACTAAATGACCTAGAAAGTTCAAATAATATAGGAGACTAAGGAGCCTACTGAATTGAATAATTAGGTCACTGGTTATGTTTGCTAGAGCACAGAGCACAGAAACAGCTGAATTGAGGTTGGAGGTCGCAGCCTGGTGCATAGTTATGCAATATGATCTGGTAGGGAAGCAAGTGAATGGTTGGTAGTGAGAATTCCGGGAGACATGTCTTGCCTTGCTACCTCTTTCCCTTTAGGGAAATGCAAGAAGCTTGTATCTGAGGAAGAATAATTCATAGAGCAGGGATTAAGGTAAGAGCTTATTAGTCATGTAGCAAACATCGAATTCCTACGGGTGACCTTTTTGGTAAAGCCAAATTGGAACATGAATGTATGGACAAGCCCTTGGCCTTAAGCTTCTGATCTTTATCATAGAAAAGAAGTTAAAAGTGATGGGAGGAGTGTCCTCACAGAATGGGGAACAGAAACTGAAGAGTGAAGTGGGGCGCCACTGCATGACATTGCATGACATTGCATGACATTGCATCATACCTGACAAATTACAGGTGTTGTGCTGCTATGGTTTCAGTTGCATGGCCCCAGACTCATTTGTTGAGTCCCCGACCCCAAAATGATAGTATTTAGAGATGGGGCCTTTGGGAGATAATCAGGGTTAGAGGAAGTCATGCAGGTCAGGTCTTCATGATGGGATTAATTTCTTTATAAGAAGAGAGTAGTCAATTTTCTATCTCTGTGCAACTGGACGGCACAACAAGAAGACAGCTGTCTGCAAGCCAGGAGGGCAGGTGAGGAGCTTTGGCTTGTACCTTCATCTTGGACCTTTCAGCCTTCAGTATTCTGAGACATAAATGTCTGTTGTTTAAGCCACTGGGTTTATGGTGTTCTGCTATGAAGCAGTTCAAGCTAAGGTACCTGATCACTAGTAAAATATGGCCCAGTGAGCACCCTACTGGAATCATTCTTGCTCTCTTAGGAGGGCTCAGTCCCCCTCTTGATTTCACCATATAGATGGTGCTGGGAATGTGAGATGAGAGACCCAACTCTGGCCCTCCTTCTCCTGGCAGTTTGATTAAGCTGGGGTTGGGAGTTACTAGGGTATATATGCCAGAGGGTGGGATTTCCATATCTGTCTTACAATTCCCCAAAACAATACTTTCATGAACTTTTTTATAAAGTTCATAAGGACAGAATTATTGGAAGTTGTTATATGCTTCATAGAACACCATGAAATATTGATACATTTAATTCGAGGAACAATTTCAGGCAGAAAATATGGCTCTATTGTATGTCACAATATAAAATCATAACTACAAACACACATCCATAAAAAACAGGCTGTTGAATTAAGAGTGATTGGCTGTTTGCTTTAACTTTTGCTTGCTACTTATTCATTTGATTTGCTATCAGCTACCACTCACCAGCAGATGAGCAGTAGCAGGTGCAGAAAGGCTGAAAATTTTGGCGAAGAAAAGCTTAAAATTGAGAAAATTTTATCCATTAAGTTATATTTTCGGGAAATTGCAAAAACCCAGCAATTATTCCAATTTAGTGATGGAACGTATCCGTTTTACAGAGACTGAGAATCTCCAAACTACTTTCCAAATTTCACACTACAATTTTTTCTCTACCACAAAGACCAAGACTTGTCTATTAACAGATACTACGTTAATGAAAGAGCTCAAATTCATATTGGCAGTGGGATGAGAACAGCTAAGGGAAACCACTTAGCAGCTTATACTCCCTGTTTCCTATTGCTGAATAGAAATGGACTTTTCAACTCCTTTGCCTTTTCTTATATGTAACTTCCTTCGTTCTCATGCCACATGAGAATGAACAGCTATCTGGGAGAGGGAAGAACAACTCAATGTAAACAGAGTCTCTCCTTTCTGTACTTAGTTCTGAGAGTTTCTTGCTCCTCTGGTCTCCTGAATTGCTCAATGGGTAAATTTTAAAATATCTCCATGAAAATATAAGCACTGGGCTATTGTGGACATTGCTGCTATAAACATCGGGGTGCATGTGCCTCTTCTAATCACTATGTTTCTATCCTTTTGATGAATACCCAGTAGTGCAACTGCTGGATCATAGGGTAGCTCTATTTTCAACTTTGTGAGGCACTTTCATACTATTTTCCAGAGTGGCTGCACCAGCTTGCATTCCCACCAACAGTACAAGAATGTTCACAATAGCCAAAACATGGGAAGAGCTCAGATGTCCACTGACAGGAGAATGTATAAAGGGAAAGGAGTTGAAAAGTCCATTTCCATGTGGTAATAGGAAATAAGGAGTATAAGCAGATACACACACACACACACACACACACACAGGAATATTACTCAGCCATCAAAAAGAATGAAATCTTGCCATTTTCAACAATTGGAACTAGAAGGTATGATGCTAGGCAAAATAAGTCAGTCAGAGAAAGACAAACACCATATGATTTTATTCATATGTGGAATTTAAGAAACAACAGATGAATGTAGGGGAAGGGAAGGAAAAATAAGATGGAAACAGAGAGGGAGGCAAACCATAAGAGACACTTAACTCTAGGGAAGATACTGAGGGTTCCTGGAGGGGAGCTGGGTAGGGGAAAGGGTGATGGCCGTTAAGGAGGGCCCTTGAAGTAATGAGCACTGTATGTTATATGCAACTGAATCTATAATGAATCACTGAATTCTACCTCTGAAACTAATAACACAGTCTATGTTAATTACATTGAATTTAAATAAAGCATTAGGAAAAAAAATATAAGCACTGGGGCAAGGTCTCTGTGCTATTAATTTCTGTAGCCCCAGCATTGACATTCGGACCTGGCACATAGTAAGTGCTTAATAAATATAAGTTCCATTGGATCTGATGTTCTGTATAGCACTGTATTCGAAATGGAATGATTTTTAGTATGCCCAGATTCGATCTCAGCTTAATATCTTAGACAAGGAACATCATGTTTTAAAATAGATTTACTCATATGTTAAACTGAGGCAATAGTACTTACCTTATAGCACTGTCATGAGACATGAGTACTCTAAACAGAGCGTTAACATCTTACTTTGCACATAGGAGTTAATTAATAAATGGCAGCTATTTGTTTTCTTTTTTTAAAAATTTATTTATTTTTATTTCTTTTAAGCATAATAGTATTCATTGTTTTTGCATCACACCCAGTGCTCCATGCAATCCGTGCCCTCTCCAATACCCACCACCTGGTTCCCCCAACCTCCCCCCACCTGCCCCTTCAAAACCCTCAGATTGTTTTTCAGAGTCCATAGTCTCTCATGGTTCACCTCCCCTTCCAATTTCCCTCAACTCCCTTCTCCTCTCCATCTCCCCTAGTCCTCCATGCTATTTGTTATGCTCCACAAATAAGTGAAACCATATGATAATTGACTCTCTCTGCTTGACTTATTTCACTCAGCATAATCTCTTCCGGTCCCATCCATGTTGCTACAAAAGTTGGGTATTCATCCTTTCTAATGGAGGTGTAATACTTTCTAAAAAGTTGGGTATTCATCCTTTCTAATGGAGGCGTAAGACCATATCTTCCTTATCCATTCGTCAGTTGAAGGGCATCTTGGTTCTTTCCACAGTTTGGTGACTGTGGCCATTGCTGCTATAAACATTGGGGTACAGATGGCCATTGGGGTACAGATGGCCCAAAATTTGGGTATTCATCCTTTCTAATGGAGGCATAATACTTTCCAAAATTTGGGTATTCATCCTTTCTAATGGAGGCGTAAGACCATATCTTCCTTATCCATTCGTCCGTTGAAGGGCATCTTGGTTCTTTCCACAGCTTGGTGACTGTGGCCATTGCTGCTATAAACATTGGGGTACAGATGGCCCTTCTTTTCACTACATCTGTATCTTTGGGGTAAATACCCAGTAGTGCAATGGCAGGCTATTTGTTTTCTAGACTAAAAATGAGATTTCTTACAATTGTATATACTTTACCAAACACCTGATAATAAAGCAGTGTGGAGTTTTTATTACAAATACAGTTTTGACAATATAGCATTTCACATTTTTAAAACTATGTAAATTTTAATTATAATAATTAGTGGTTCATACAGTAGGAAACTATTTCTTATATTTATCCCTCTACTGTTAATAGTTAAAGACAAAATTTTTTAAAGACACTGAAATTATTTGGTTACAGAGAGAACAAAAGCTTAGGAACTATACTATTTTAAGGGAAAAATTTGTTGCTCTCCTATATTAATGCCATCTTCATTAATTAATACCACCAGATACTCTATAATTACAGTTCAAAGAAAACAGATGGGTCCTGGGTTTGATAGCCAATTTTCTAAGTTGATCTATCTATAAAGATAACTAACTATTGTGAACCATTTCTATAATTAGAACAGTAGATTCACCATTTATATATCCAAACTAAACAAACAAAAAAGCATCTTAAGACAAGTAACAAGGTCACACCATTAGACAGTATAAGGCAACAGAAACCACTGGGACTTTCTGAGCCAAATTTTATAATTTAGATGAGCCTCTAACACTAATTAGAACTGACCATCTTTACTTAAAATAGCAGAAGCACTCTTCCCTGGCCAGTAGATAGAAGTATTTTTTTCTGTTTGCAGTGGTGCACTAGATGGGTAAAGGCTAACCATGTCCTTCTTGTTCTGATACATACAGCCCTGGCTTGAACAGACTTAGCTGGTAAGCATATTATCCATTTGCTTCCCACAGATGATATTAAATGTCATCACCAGCCTGGAATTAGAGAGAAAGAGCAAATATTAATCATGAAGATGAGCCTGTGAATCTAATTTTGGAGAGCTGGTCTCAGGAGGTGACCCCATATATGTAAGCTGGGTTGAAGGACATCTGTCACATGCAGCTTCCTCCAACTAGACTGCAGTTTCCAAATTTCTAGCATTAAAGATAATCACTTCTGGTAGTTCCTATTCAAAATGTATGTAATTTACTTACCCTTGAAACCAGTATTTATTGAGCACCTTCATCATACCAGGTGCTGCCGATACAGCAATGCACAATAGTCCTCGGATGATTAACATATTATCTCATGAATGCCTTAGTGTAAATGTGCTTATTAGAAAAATGTCCTTTGCAAAAGGTGGCGAGCAACGGGCAGGAAAGGGAAAAACTGATAAACATTTCGAAGCTGGAGATAACTGTGGTACAGATTAATGACAGCTTTTGGCTGCAAGTAACATAAAACGATCTGATCTATCTTAACATATTATATTTTCAAAGAACCAACTTTTGGTTTTGTTAATATTCTCTATTATTTTTATTTTCAATGCTATTGTTTTTTCTTCTAGTTTTAATTATTTCTTTTCTTCTGCTTGTTTAGGAGTAACTATTCTTCTTTCTCAGTTCCCTTGGCTGGAAGCTTAGGTTATGGATTATAGACCTTTCTTCTTTTCTAATATATGTTTTTTATGTTGTAAATTTCTTTTTTTTTTCCATTTTAAAAAAATTTTCAGTATAGCAGTATTCATTGTTTTTGTACCACACCCAGTACTCCATGCAATCCGTGCCCTCTCTAATACCCACCACCTGGTTCCCCCAACCTCCCACCCCCCCACCACTTAACACCCCTCAGATTGTTTTTCAGAGTCAATAGTCTCTCATGGTTCCCCTCCCCTTCCAATTTCCCCCAACTCCCTTCTCCTAACTCCCCATGTCCACCATGCTATTCGTTATGCTCCACAAATAAGTGAAACCACATGATAATTGACTCTCTCTGCTTGACTTATTTCACTCAGCATAATTTCCTCCAGTCCTGTCCATGTTGCTACAAAAGTTGGGTATTCATCCTTTCTGATGGAGGCATAATACTCCATAGTGTATATGGACCACATCTTCCTTATCCATTCGTTCATTGAAGGGCATCTTGGTTCTTTCCACAGTTTGGCAACCGTGGCCATTGCTGCTAAAAACATTGGGATACAGATGGCCCTTCTTTTCACTACATCTGTATCTTTGGGGTAAATACCCAGTAGTGCAATGGCAGGGTCATAGGGAAGTTCCATTTTTAATTTCTTGAGGAATCTCCACACTGTTCTCCAAAGAGGCTGCACCAACTTGCATTCCCACCAACAGTGTAAGAGGGTTCCCCTTTCTCCACATCCTCTCCAACACATGTTGTTTCCTGTCTTGCTAATTTTTGCCATTCTAACTGGTGTAAGGTGATATCTCAATGTGGTTTTAATTTGAATCTCCCTGATGGCTAGTGATGATGAGCATTTTTTCATGTGTCTGATAGCCATTTGTATGTCTTCATTGGAGAAGTGTCTGTTCAGATCTTCTGCCCATTTTTTGATATGATTATCTGTTTTGTGTGTGTTGAGTTTGAGGAGTTCTTTATAGATCCTGGATATCAACCTTTGGCTCAGTGGGTTAAGCCTCTGCCTTCGGCTCAGGTCATGATCTCAGGGTCCTGGGATCGAGCCCCACGTCGGGCTCTCTGCTCAGCAGGGAGCCTGCTTCCTCCTCTCTCTCTCTGCCTACTTGTGATCTATCTTTCTCTGTCAAATAAATAAAATATATTCTTTTAAAAAGACACTTTGGGATTTCCCAGTTAAGCCTCTATTACTGATTTCTAGTTTATTTCCATTGTCTGATCTGAGAAAATACTTTTTATAATTTGTGGAAATTTGTTCAGGTGTATATCATAGTCCAGATTGTGGGTTTTTTTGATGAGAGTTCCATGTAAGTCTAAATAGAATGTGTATTCTGCTGTTGTTGGATGGAGTATTTTATAGATGTCAATTAGGTCAAGTTGACTGATAGTGCTATTCAGGTCATCTGTATCCTTACTGATTTTCCACCTACTTGACCTATCAATTTCCAACAGAAGAGTGTTACGGTGTCCACTATGATAATGGAATTGTCTATTTCTCTGTTCAGTTCTGTTTTTGCTTCATGTATTTTGACACTCCGATAACATACATACACAGTGAGAATTGTTATGTCGGTTTGGAGAACTGAATCCTTTGCTATTATATAATGTCTCTCTTTGTCCCTGATAATCTTCTTTGTTCTAAAATCTGCTTTGTTTGAAATTAATACAGCTATTTCAGCTTTTAAAAATTAGTACTGGCATGGTATATTCCTTTATTTTTAGCCAATTTAAGTCTTTACAGTGTAAGTGGCTGTCTTGTAGACAGCATAGTATTGGGTCTTGTTTTGGTTTTGTTTTGTTTAATCCACTCTAACAGTCTATTTTAATTGGTGCATTTAGATCATTCACATTTAATATGATCACTGATATAATTTCTACCATGTATGTAACTATTGTGCATTCATTGTATTTGTTCTTTGATATTTTCTTTATTTTTCTGCCTTCCCTAGTTTTAACTGAGCATTTTATATGATTCCATTTTATTAATCATTTAGAAGAACAATTATATTTTTTAGAAAAGCATCTTTGGTGATGGCCTAGAGTTTATAATACACATTTTTTTTATTTTGGTAAATTATACATAACAAGATTTACCATTTTAATCATTTTTAGGTGTAAAGTTCAGTGATATTAGGTATATCCACACTGAGGAATAACAACCATCACCAACTATCTCCAGAACTTTTGCTTGTTCCCAAGCTCTGTATCCATTTAAAATATATACTTTTAAACTAATCTAAGTTTACCTTCGAATAACAGTATATTCTTTTTTTGCAGTTCAGGTAACTTACAACATGATATTCCCAAATAGACCCTCTTGTCCTGAGTGTTATTGTTGTCATTCATTTCACTGAACCAAAGGCTATAATCACCAAAACAGTATTGCTATTCTTTCTTTAAACAATTATCTTTGAGGTAAGAACAGGAAAAATACAAGATTTTGTTTTAGTATTAGTTATTTCTTATCTAAAATTTTTCCTTTCTTTATAGAGATTCAAGTTTTTGACGCTTTATTTTCTTTTTGTCTGAATAATTCTTTAAAATAGTTCTTTGGGAAGGTTCCTTTTTTATTTGAATTCAATTAATTAACACATAGTGTATTATTAGTTTTAGAGGAAGAGTTCAGTGATTCATCAGTTGCATATAACACCCAGTGCTCATTACTTCTCATGCTCTCCTTAATGCCCATCACCAGCTACCCCATCCCCCCCATGCACCTCCCCTCCAGCAAAACTCAGTTTGTTTGCTGTGCTTAAGGGTCTCTTACTGTTTGTCTCTTTCTCTGATTTTATCTCGTTTTATTTTTTCTGGGTTTCTTTTACTAACCAGAATCATGCTCTATGTATTTTTCTTTGATGTGCTTGTTGGAGATGTTCAGAGCCTAGCACACTCCTTTTATCCATTATATATTCCACAGAATTAGTGTCACTGTTTGGGTTCCTTCATTCTGCTATTATGATTATGCTCACTAGTGTGCACAAACTTGAGCACAGGAGCTGGAATTTGAGAGGAAGAGCCCTTGACAATCTGAGGTGAAGGTGTATTGACCTGGCATTGAGCAGTTGGCAGACCACACATGCCGACTGGGGCAGGAGGGTAGCTGGCCTATGGATTTGGAACCCACAGGCTGATGACATCCTGTGTGACAAGTACATGGTGGTTTTGCTTTAAACTTTTGTTTTTCTGGGAAATGCTCTCTCTCCTTCTATTCTGAATGAAAGCCTTGCTAGGCAGAATATTCTTGGCTGTAGATCTTTTTGCTTTTACCACTGGAATTTATCATTTCACTCTCTTCTGACCCTCAAAGTTTCTGCTGAAAACCCACTAATAGCAGTGTGGGGTTTCCCTTGTATGTACCTGCTTTCCTTTCTCTTCCTGCTTTTAAAATTCTCCCTTTATCACTACTTTTGGCCTTCTTACTTACTTTGTGTCTTGGTGCAGGCCTCTTTGGTTTGGTTTTGTTGGGAGCTCTCTGTGCCTCCTGGATCTGGATTTCTCTTTCCTTCCCCAGGTTCAGGAAGTTTTCAGCTATTATTTCTTCAGACAAATCTTCTGCCACCTTTACTTGCTCTTCTCCTTCTGGGATCCCTATCATGTGACTCTTATGCTTGACAGTATTGTTGAGTTCCCTGGGTCTATTCTCATTTTGGGTATTTGTTTTCCCTCTCATCTGTAATCTGCTCAGCTTGATTACTTTCCATCAGTCTGTCCTCCAGGTTGCTGATCCATTCTACTTGTTCTTGCTTGCTATGTATTCCAGGTGGTCTATTTTTATTTCCATCTAGTGAGTCTAATATCTCTCATTGGTTCTTTTTTACATCTCCTATCTCTTGGTAGAGGGTCTCAGGGAGGTCCTGCACCCCTTTCTCAATTCTAGTGAGTATCTTTATGAGCATTAGTTTAAATTCACTAATAGACATATTACTTTTTTTTTTTTTTTAAAGATTTTATTTATTTACTTGACAGAGAGAGATGACAAGCAGGCAGAGAGAGAGGAGGAAGCAGGCTCCCCGCTGAGCAGAGAGAGCCCGATGCGGGGCTCGATCCCAGGACCCCGAGACCACGACCCGAGCCGAAGGCAGTGGCTTAACCCACTGAGCCACCCAGACATATTACTTTATATCCATTTTGTTTAGGTCTCTTGCTCTGATTTTGTTATGCTCTTTCATTTGGGACATATTCCTCTGTCTCCTCATTTTGTCTATTGCTGTGTCTGTTTCTATGTGTTAGGAAAGTCAGCTATATTTCCTGCACTTGAAAGTAGTGCCTTTAGGAAGAAGGGGTCCTGCAGTGCAATGTCTTATTTTCACCAGAAAATGGTGTTACGGGGGTGTCTCCTATGTGTGTTGCTACAGGGGTGTCCTACCATTGTGGCAGTTCCACTGTTTGTCTTCAGTCCAGCCTGAAATAGTTCTCTGCCTATTGTGGGCAGAGTCTACTGCTTGTGGTGTTAGTGGACTAGCCCAAGGCTACCTTGTCTTTGAATTGAGTCAGAACAGATGTTTGCCAGAGATGAAGTAACACCAACCTGCAGAGCACTTTCCCTGTGTTGTCCCCTGAGAAGCTTTTGTTGGTGGGTGGGGCCTGCAGTCAGACTGGGTTGTGGTTATCCTCCCTTTTCCCTGAAGCAGGACTCACTTTGGAGTTGCTGGCCCCTGTCTGGGCTGCTTACACACTACCAGTCTTGTGGACTATTTTGATGGGATCTTGCCAAAAGCGACTGAAGGGGGGTGGAGCTGTTTGGTTGTGGCCTCTTCTCTACCTAAGGCTGAAGAGTTTGTTCTGCTAGTTTTCAGGTTGCTTTCTGCATTATTTATGCCTAACTGCATGGCTAGGTGGCCATGTGGTGGGTGGTGAGCACAGGGTCCTCCTGAAATTTCTTTTAGGGCAGGTATGCTGGTGATTAATTCCCTGTTTTTGTTTGTCTAAGAAAGTCTCTAACTTCTTTATTTTTGAAAGATTAATTTTGCTGGATATGAAACTGTAAGTTGGGGGACTCTTTTACAGTTAATATTTCACCCCACACTCCTAAATGATTTCTAACAAAGAGTATGCTTTAATTCTTATCCTTATTCTTCTACAGTTAAGGTGTTTTGTTCCCCTGACTTCTTTCAAGATTTTCTCTTTGCTGCTTTCTGTAATTTGAATAGGATATACCTGGATGTGGTTTTTTGGCATTTGTCTTATATAGTATTTTCTTCACTTCTCATATACGTGGTCTGGTGTTTGTTAATTTTGGACAATTCTCAGTCATTATATTCAAATACTTCTACTCCCTCTCTCTTCTCATGACATCCCAATTACATATTTATTACAATTCTTGAAATTGCCCACATTCTTGGATATTCTGGTTTTTTTTTTCTGTTATTTTTTCTCTATTCTTTCAATTTGGTTTCTGTTGACTTATCTTCAAACTCATGATTTATTACCTCAAATGGGTCATGTCTACTAATGAACCATTGAAGACATTCTTCATTTCTGATTCTGTTATAGAATTTTCTATTGATTCTTAGAGTTTCAATCTATGCTACCTATCTTCTTGCACATTTTATACAATTTCCATTAAAGCCCATATTATATTAATCACAGTTATATTAAATACCCCTTCTACTAATTCCTACATCTATGTCATATCTGAGCTTATATCTAACAATTGCTCTGTCTCTTTAGACAATCTTTTTTATTGCCTTTGGCATGCCTTGTAATTTTTTGTTGAAAGCAAGCATTTGCTGCATCACATAATGAAATCTGAGGTGAAAAGGACTTTGTCAGAAGGATCTATGGTAATATGACTGGGACTGTGTTGAATATTTATTGTAGTTATGGGTGGCAGAAGCTTCAAATTCCTCTAGTATTCTTGTTTTTGTCTCCCTTCTAGATTTTGGGTTTCCCCAAGTACACTTCCTTACCTAGAGTCTGTACCTTATAGCTCTTTCTGCCATAGTCCCCTATTATTATACTGAGACTCTGTTGGTGGAGTGCTGGGGGTAGAGAAAGGGAGAATTACAGTCTGATGAAATTTCAGTGTTTTAGTGGGCCTGAATCTTGAGGTTCTGACCTTCACAAGTTTTTCTCTAGTGGTATAACTCCTTCCATCCCCCAACTATCTCCTTTTCCATTCTGTGCCTATAGCATTCTCAATCTATTTCCTTGAAGCTCTCCCCAACCCACCAGCCTTTCTCCCAACACCCCCCCCCCCACCCGCCCAAAGTAAGAAAGGAAGGCTTGAGGGACCAGAACTGGAAGAATGCCCTTTCCCTTACTCAGATAAGCCTCCAGAAAAGTCTTTTTTTTTTTTTTTTTGAGAGTAGATCTTTGTTCTGGGGGAAGGCTCTGGGTAAATTTTACAATGATTATTTTTCCCCTGCTTCTCTCAGAAGCATGAACAGATCTTTTTGGGATCTGCACCATGAGCATTTAGCAGGATTCCTGGAAGTAATGTTCATGGAAATCTGGGTATCCCAAAGTCTGTGGCCCTCAGGATTTTCAAGAACATAACTGATTATTAGTTTCCCGGCTCTTTCTTGTTGGGAATAAGGGAATTTGTCTCCCAAGTTGTTACATGTCAGAGCTCACACCAGAGTCTCTATGCCAAGAAATGAAGACATATTTATTTACCATATAAGAAATTTGTGGGATGGGCAAAGGAAGAGCTGGCTTCAGGAACCACTAGGACTAAGGCCTCAAGTGCTGCCAAGATTGATTCTATACATTTTAATTTATCTCTATTATAGCATCACTCTTTACTATTGCTGATTTCTGATCTGTTTTCTCCAAGGCTGTAGGCAGCTCTGCACTCATACCCTAACAGCTGTTACCACATAAGCAAAGAAACTTCCTCTGTAGTTTCAAATTAAAAACAAACAAACAAACAAACAAACAAAAACAGTGGAAGGACTGCAATGGTCTCCCTTGTTTCATGTGCCCACAAGCCTGGACTAATCACTGTAGCTGTGCAGGGGTGGAATTAGAACTGATTTTTGCCTGAACTATGGGCACATCCTCAGGTCCACAAAGATGGGATAATGGAGATTCCTCCTATGCATAAAGACAGTCATTTTAGAAAAGGGAATATAGGAGGGAAAAAGCAAATAACCCATGCAAAGGAAGGGGAAGTAAAGAACAGTTCATTGAAGGCAAAATTTACCCATTTTGCAATTTCATCTACTAGAAACCATTTTTAATACTTTGGATGCTTATGAGAAGGGATGATGTCAAATCTTGACTCATAGTTCTTGATGAAGTAGATAACTGAGTCTATTAATCTGACAATACACTTAAACTGAGTTATTGTGTCAAGGAACTTCCATTATGTATTTCATCCAGTTGTAAACTGTCAGAATAAATCTCACGATGGGGGAAGATCAAAGCTGCTTTCCCCTATTTGCCATTTTTATATTCCATGAATTCTTAGATTTGACAGTGATTTAATCCATGACCCAGGACAAAAGCACAAGGTGGTGATTTCCACTATAAGCTTCTGTGCTCCCAATCCCTCCAAATAAAAGTAAAAAGCCCCCAAAGTTACAAATGTTGGCAGCTCAATCTGAATGAGATTGCTATTTTTTTTATTAATTAATGTTTGCTCATTCAAGTTTAAGCTGAAACGGCCTGATCTCCATAAAAAACTTCAAAAAATGAGCCGAAGTTTCCATAAAACCTTCTGTAAAAATGATTAGAAGGGATATAAGATCTCTTTCTTTTACATCCACTTGAACTCATTTAAGGAAAAAAGGAAATTTATAGCTTCACATAAAAAAGGAAATACCAGAAGGGCTCAGTCTAGGGGTTTGAATGCCATTAGGACCTGCTCTTTCTCCATGTTTTGTTTTTACTCTTTTAATGGGCTTTATTCTCAGCCCACTTTCTCATTAACTCATGTCTAGTGAAAGGGAAAGCAAGCAGGTCTATCACAATTCTGTCAAATCAAAAGGTTACAGCTCATTGGTTAGGTTGAGTCACATGCTCAAACCTCAGGCTGTCACTGTGCCAGGTGATGATTCTAATTGGCCAGGCAGGGTGATGGAGAATAGAGTCAGTATTTATAGACAGTCATTTAAAGTAAAGGAAGAGGTGGTTCCCCAGAACACACTTAGGGTTTTTCACTAGAATAGTAGTAATAGTAGTAACAACAAGAACATTAACAAGAGACATTTAAAGAATCTTAGTATGTGTCCAGCACTCTTTGGGGCATTTAAAACTAATTTAATCCTTATAACACCTTCACAAGAGGATGGGGAGTTTGAGTAACTTGTAGTAGTAGATTCTGTATTTGAACCTAGGCAATCAAGCTCCAGAATTAGTGCAGTTAACCACTGCCCAATACTGCTGCTTCACACAAATGGGGAAAATAAAACATAAAGAGCAACACTAGAAGGCAGGGTACAAGAAAGGACAATGGTCATTATCATTTCTTGGGAAGCATTTCTTCATTTTCCTTTCTGTTGATTGTAAACTGTATCCTGATTCCAGACCACCTGGTCTATTTGGACAATAAACATATCTAGAATCAAAGACTAAAAATCTTGACTTTCAATTTATGTTCACTATTTTGGCCCTGTATCCCTAGCCTCAGCTTCACTAGATGGATCTCTAAAATAAAAATTAGGTTTGAGGTCAAAGTCCATTAAAAAAAAAATCTATATCTATATCTATGTCTTATTCTATTTCTCCCTTGAAGGAAAATATCTCTATTTTACAAATATGTAGAAGTAAGCCTGCTCCTCCATTCCCATTAACTCCATTTTGTTTCTTCTCAAACCCCACAAGAAACCCCACTGAGTTGGACATCTGGAAATCAATTTCACCCTTCATAGCTATGCAAACCACCTACAGTGCCCTTTGACAACAGAAGAGTTTTAAGAGAATCCCAAAGAGAATTTACCCTGGCAAGGCAAAACAACTCGTTTCAACCTTTTAGAGATAACTTGTGAGATTTAGGGGAAAATGGCTTTAAAAAATTTAAAGTCAGGCAAGTCAATGGAAAGAGAGACAACATTTAGAATTCTGAATTAGGAACTCTGGTTAGAAAATATGAATAACATAGTTTGAAACAAAAAAATCTTGAGGAATTCAGTTAGATATATTTTATACATATACTTGAATGTGATAATTTATTTATTTGATAATAAGTTGATCTGTTACTGGGTTTAAACAGATATTTTTCTTCCTAATGTGGTTTATGCTGTGTAACAAACCACCTAAAACCTGATGGCATAGAAACCCTGAAGGCATAAAGTCATGTCTTATTTCTCATTAGTCTGCAGGTTGACTGGGGACTGGCTCATCTAGGCTGTTTGGGCCAGGGATGGCTCAGCTCCACAAGTTCCTCAACCTCCTCTTGGAATTAGTGGATCAATTTGGGCATGCCCTTCTCAGAACAATGACAGAGACGGCAGAGAACATGAACACAGCTGTGTAAGAGCTTTTCAAGCTTTTGTTTGTATTATGACTGCCACCCTTCCACTGGCCAAAGCAAGTCACACACGAAGCCTGGAGCCAAGGCACGAGAAGTATACATACTGCAACATTACACAACACAGGGATTAAATACAAGGAGGGGCTTTAATGCAATCTACCATACTCTATCCCTCAACCTGTGTTGAATAGACCTCTAAGGGTGGTAGCTGACAAAAGATCAGTACTAAAAAATCTTGTAAGTTGATTAGGGGCCCACCCATGGCTGAAGTGAGCCAATCAGATACTGGCAACAGCAAACACCTATTTCATGCTTACTAGATGCCAGGCATAGTTCTAACTACTTTACATATATTATTCAATTCTCACAACAGCCTTATAAGTACAATTATTAGCTCCATTTTCATCATGAGGAAACTAAAGTCCAGTGGAGCAAAGTAACTTGACAGCTGGTAAGGAGAAGGGCCAGGATTCAAACCTGGGTAGTCTGGCTCCAAAGCTCATGTCCTTAACTACTAAATTCTTCCCTCTGGGAGAGAAACAGAAGGAATTTCTAAAATAATCATGGAGCAGAAGTTATAAGCATGCCATGATGAGCTGTACCCACATGCTTAGGAAAGCATGTTTAAGAAGGAATAAGAAAGCAAGCAGAGGTTGAAAAAATTAGTAGGGAAAGACAGGATGAGAACATAACAGGTGAAAAAAAAGACATGAAGACCCTAAGAGCTGAGATCAGTAGCAAAGAGAAAAGAAGGTGGATCTAGCTAGCACTGCTTGGGATCTGACACATTTCCAGTTCCAGTTCTAGCTTTCTTCCAGAGAAACCTCTGCACAATCATGATTTCTGAAGTGTAAAAGGTAAAACCAGAACAACTGGGGTAGAATATAACACATCTTTCACTTAACCTTTTTCTGGAACATTTCCTTCCCATTCTCTGCTATGAGATGAGCTCCTTTGAACAATCAGAATTCTTAGGAAGTGGTTTTAAAACACTAACCCCGACTGAAGGTCGGCAAATTTTTTTTTCAGAAGGACAGTATTTTAGGCACCATGGGCTTACACCAAGACCCACACCACTGTAGTGTGAAAGCATCCACAAACAAGATTAAATAAGTGTGCATGGCTGTGTTCCAATAAAACTTCAGGTTTAGTGTGGACACTAATATTTGAATTTTGTACCATTTTCATGTTACAAAATCTTAAATTTTTTGACCAATTTTAAGTGTGAAAAACATTTTCAGCTCACAGGCCATATGATAACAGATGGTGGGCCTGATTGACCTGGGGGCTGTAGATTGTCAAGGCCTGAACTAGACCTTTGTCAAGGGACCCTGGTTAAGAACTCTGCCCTTGCTTATGTATAATAGAACAGGGATGATCTCAGATACATGCTAAATGGGTGTATAGTATATAAAATATGACCTCAGCACTTGAGGTGGCTTAACTCTGCCTCTATCAGCTAAAATTTTTCTTCTACCAACTCGGACACTTGCTGCCCTTTCAACCCATAACCTCCTTTATGCTACAATAAATAAAGAGATTTAAAAACCCATCTGAAATTCTGCAGGTATGACATCTTTTATTGAGAGTAAGGATTGACCCAAAGGGCAGGAGGGAGGAGCAAAGCTTTTCCATTTTTGAAGCTCAAAGATTGTATGACAGAAACAGAAGAAGCTGGGGACACCCGAGGGAATGTGGAAGGCCTTGTTCTGGGCCAATGACAATGGCAAGGCCCCAGAAGCTTCCTGATTTAGTTCTGGAACTGTATTGCCAACTTTCAGTAAGCTGTGCCAGTGAGACAATGGAGCAAGCCTGGTTGATGGAAATCTAACCAACTCCTGACAACTCTTTCATATAAAGTCTTTTAACAAGTGCTTCTGGACCATCTGTGGTTTTTTCCTCCTCATTTGGAGCCAATAAACAGAAAGAGAGGAAATGAAAGAAGGAAGAAGCTCTCCAGAAGGCCCCAAATGTAATCAGCTTCAGAGCAATTAAGAATCGACTATATTTTTATTATCATCTAAATTCCCTTTGAGGTTGATGATAAAAGCTAATTCACTTTGGCTGTATCTTTAATGCATGGGACTTTTTTTTTTTTTTTTTAAGTCATTTGCTGAAGAAAAGCAAAAGAAGACAAAGCTTCTATTTTGATTGACTACAATTTGTTAATTGCTTGACTGGTCAAATTAAATTGAGTTAAGTATTCAGGAAGCCAAAAAAAGTCAAGCACTTTTCCATAGATGGAACCACAGAATATATAATAGCAGCTGGATGGAAGTAATCAATCCTCCCCCCAAATTTCCACTCCCTTCTTTCCTTTTACAGAAGCGCCTCACAATTAAACTTCCCATCCTCAAAGGGACTGATTTAACCTGAAGCTTTGCTTTTCTTCTTTGACCAGGGAAAGCCCTGAATAAAATTCTCTATATTATCTGTCAAAAATATATCATTGAACTTGGAAAAATAAGATAAAATGGTAATTTGTGAATGCTTCTTTCCTTTTCTTTTCTTTTCTTTTCTTTTCTTTTCTTTTTCTTTCTTATTCTATTCTTGCTTGCTGCTGTCACCCTGGTTTATGTGATATTTGTGAGTAGCAGATTTGGTTTAATGAAAACATGGGTGCATTGATACAGGAGAGTGGTAAGAGAAAATAAAAAGTACATATCTTAGAGTCCTTCTCTGTTGGGGAATCAGCAGTTATAGTAACTAATTGTATTTTTGCAAACTCTAACTATTCTATAAAGTGCTTAAAAAAAATCCTAATTCATGATTTTCCCTGAAGCTGTCATTTGGTCTCAGTGGGTGGTCAGGAAGTGAAGTACAACACAGAAATGTGTTGTGTCTCAGCGAGTCTTCCCTTTGATCAAGCTTTGAGCCCAGACAGGAAACAATATGCTCATTGCTTTACTGCCATTGCGGATTGTTCATTAGTTTTAATTATTTTCTAAGATCTAGAGGGAGCCATCAAAAAAAATTAATCATGAATGGAAGGCAAGGCAGCCTCCTGTGATCATAAAAACACATAAAGCGTTTTGGATTATGGACATTTTATGATTTACACTCAAACTTGAACTGAGGGGGCATATGGTACATCAGCGTTTATTAAAAAAGCATGGGGATTTATGATGAATCATAAGTTTTGCTGTAAAATAAAATAACTTGCCTTTCTATCGTGCTTTTAAAGTTTTGTGAGTATGTGTGTGGGGAGTCTTTCCCTAATTTTGACCTTGCCAGGAAAAGAAATTTTAAAAAATAGCATCACCACATTAGAAATGATTTTGAAGATTGGCCAATTATATAGCATTTGCATTTTCACCAAGCATTCTTACCAAGCTCTAGAAAGTGTCTTTTCTGGAGCAGCCTATTCCATTCTGGAAAGCTGAAAAATTTAGAACCTCGTGTCTCCATGGCCTCCCGTACTCACTGAGCACCACTCTTTCCTGACATAAATGCCATCTTACTCCAGGGATAGCCCTTCAGGCAATGAAGCAGCTATTGATTGAGGCCCTTTACATCTTCTGAAGGGTTTAAGATTCCAGGCCCTGGAATCCAATGGCTCAGGATTCTGTCACTTCTTAGAAGTGTCCCTGGGCTATTATTCAGCCCTGGTAAGCTTCAGTTTTGGCCTCGGGAAGGTGGTGGTGAAGAAGAAATGAAGCTATGATCTGAAGTGCTTGACAGAGAATTTGCCAAATGGCAAGTGCTACCATTGTAGTTGTGTTTCCAATATCTCATGTGATACAATTTTGGGTCCCTTTGCCATTTGGGTGAGCAACTTGTCCTGATTTTAAAAGTGAAAGCACACATTCTGGCACCTCTCAGTGCTTGGCAACTGGGATGACTTCCCACCCTACTCCTGCTGTATTGGTTCATCAATCACTTCAGGGGTTTTATGCCCCAATTTACCTTAAAAGGTACTTTTAAAATGTCCCTGGAAAGACCTGCCACATGTGAAAGTCCACTTATAATGCCGGGGGATATAGCATGACCCACTCTTGGCTCAAATCTTGCTTTCTTTCCCATAACTGGTATCTTTAATTCTATGGCCTTGGCTTCAGATTTAGGCTCCTCCAAAGGAAACAGTCAACAAAACAAAGAGACAACTTACAGAATGGGAGAAGTTATCTGCAAATGACACTACAGACATAGGGCTGATATCCAAGATCTATAAAGAACTCCTCAACCTCAGCTCTCAAGAAACAGATAATTATGTCAAAAGGTGGTCAGAAGACATGAACAGACACTTCTCCAGAGAAGACATACAAATGGTTAATAGACCCATGAAAACATGTTCATCATCATTAGCCATCAGGGAAATTCAAATGAAAACCACACTGAGATACCACCTTCCACCAGTTAGAATGCCAAAATTAACAAGACAGTAAATATCAAGTGTTGGAGAGGATGTGGAGAAAGGGGAACCCTCTTACACTGTTGGTGGGAATGCAAGTTGGTGCAGCCACTTTGGAAAACGGTGTGGAGATTCCTTAAGAAATTAAAAATAGAGCTACCCTATGACACTGCAATTGCAGTACTGGGTATTTATCCCAAAGATGCAGATGTAGTGAAAATGGCTATCTGTACCCCAATGTCCATAGCAGCAATGGCTACAGTTACCAAACTATGGAAAGAGCCAAGATGCCCTTCATTGGATGAATGGATAAAGACGATATGGTCCATATATACAATGGAGTATTGTGCCTCCACCGGAAAGGGTATAATACCCAACATTTGTATCAACATGGATGGGACTGGAGGAGATTATGCTGAGTGAAATAAGTCAAGCAAGAGAGAGTAAGTATCATATGGTTTCGGTTACTTATGTAGCATAAGGAATAACATGGAGGATATTAGGAGAAGGAAAGGATAAGTGAATTGGGGGAAATTGGAAG
The DNA here is from genome assembly GCF_009829155.1 of Mustela erminea. NCBI lineage: Eukaryota > Metazoa > Chordata > Mammalia > Carnivora > Mustelidae > Mustela > Mustela erminea. Next base: position 45,672,093 of record NC_045614.1, read on the forward strand.
GGGGAGATGAACCACGAGAGACTGTGGACTCTGAGAAACAAACTGAGGGTTTTGGAGGTTAGGAGGGTTGGGGGTTAGATGAGCCTGGTGGTGGGCATTAAGAAAGGCACGTATTGCATGGAGCACTGGGTGTGGTGCATAAACAATGAATCTTGGACCACTGAAAAAATAAAATTAAATTAAATTTAAAAAAAAGATTTAGGCTCCTCCAATTATAAAAATTCTAATTTGGTCCCTCTCCTATCCATCTACCTCTACAAGATGCTGCATCCCATACTGCAAACAAAACTCTTCTGTGCTTATCTGGTGCCGAGTTGGCACTTCCCTAGAGACTATCTCCATCTTCTCCTCTGACACTCATCACCCTCCCTAAAATAAAATTGCTGAAAATCAATTCCTTTTTACCCTTAGGTACTGGCCTTTTGGCCACTTTATGAACCCTCTCAATGGGTACTGTCCTCTAATTCCCACTTTGCTGTGTCTGTCTATAATCATATTATGAAAGAACTTGTTGATGCCTTTTTGGAACTTTCAAACACTATTTCTTTTACATTTACTTTTCTTCTAGAAACTTTTCAAAAAGGAAAATGGGTTGATTCCTAAGATGATTACTCCTTCCTTTTATAACAGATCCAGAACCATCTCAACGCATATTGTAACGTATATGCTTCATGAAAAGACTGCAACAGATTCAGACATTTTCCTTAATTGCCAAGGATAAGGACATTTGTCTGTTTAGAAGCGACTACTCAATTATCATATGGTTTTGCTTATTTGTGGAGCGTAAGGAATCACATGGAGGACATGGGGAGATGGAGAGGAAAGGGGAGTTGGGGGAAATTGGAGGGGGAGAAGAACCATGAGAGACTACAGACTCTGAAAAACAAACTGAAGGTTTTGGAGGTGTTGGGGGTGGGATGTTGGGTGAGCCTGGTGGTGGGTATTAAGGAGGGCACATATTGCATGGATCACTGGGTGTAGTGCATAAACAGTGTATTCTGGAACACTGAAAAGAAGTTAAAAAAATAAATTAAAAAAAAAAAAAGGAAAAAAAGAAATGACTACTCAAAGCAGGAGATAATTAGCATCACTTGGTTTAGATGTCCCAAAATTCCCCCATGGAAACCTATGGTTGGTAATTCCTTCATGCAGTGTTAGAGTGTCCATAAGCAACAAACCTGCACTATATTATTCTCAAAGGTCTTTATATGCTCCTTGCCTTCCAACTACCCTTAAGATTTTGGCTGTGAGCCACCTAATCACCAGGTATAATTAATTAGTAGAAAATATCCCTTGCACATTCCTGAGTGCTTCTTGCCAGAGTTAGGTGAATCCAAGATAAATTTCTCAGGCATAGTCTTCTTCTGCACAGCCAAGCTTCAGACCTACTTTAGGTTTCTTTTAATATAACAGTTCAGAAAAATTGCCTAAGATTATAAGGAACACTGGTCACTGATACACAGAATCCACTTTTCTCCCCTAAAATTCACAACTAGATTTGCTAATCTTTAGGCTTCTGAACAGTTTCCACATAGCTCATTCTCTTTTGAGCTTTGTGGTGTTTCAGATCCTTTTTCTCAAATGGAACTTCTCACATGGAACACAACTGGGAGTTCCAGAGAGTTGGTAATACATTAGAAGTTATAAGCAGGTTTGAAGGAGGATGGAGAGGTATGGAAATCTTTACTCTTTCTGAATTTCTATAGCATGTACTTTCTAATATTCTGTATACATTTTATCTTTTGTTAGATTGCAAACTTTCCGAGAGCAGAAAATATATTTTATTCATCTTATAGTCTGCATAATCTTTAGCATGGGGTCTTAAAAATTGATAATTTTTTTGTGTGTGGAAGAACATTTTCTAAATAGAGAAAACACATATACTCTTCAAAGTAAAAAGGTGATTTTGCTAGAACTATAGCTATCACTATGCTGAATTTCGGTTAGGTGAGATCAAAGATACCACTGAAGGGCGGCTGTTTGGTGGAATTCCACAAAATGGTCTGTGGATCCATGTTCCTGGCCATGAACCCTCTACCCCACGTGTCTTCCAGCATGAACAATGATCATGTCAACAATTTCCATTTACATGGTGGTTAATTATTCACAAAGTCAATGCTTAATTCTAATGTCAATTTTTTGAGGTAGATTATCAATAATTCCATTTTACAGCTGAGAAAACTAAGGCTTGGTAAGAAAAGTGACTTTTCTAAGGAAAAGGAACAACAAAGTGTAGAGCCACCTGGCTCTTTCTAATCTTTCCACCTTCCTAAAGGATCTTCCTCCTGACACTCTTGCCTTAACATCAGCAATTTTCAAAGGAATGTGCATCAGAATCACTTGGAGGACTTATTAAAGTATAGATTGCTGAGTCCCACCCAAAGTTTCTGATTTTGTAGGTCTGGATGCGACCTGAGAATACACATTTCTAGAAAGATCCCAGGTGATGCAGCTGCTGGTCGCAGGCAACACATCTTGAAAGCCAGTGCTCTACACAATATATATCCCACATAACAGCCAGAGTGATCTTTCCTACACTCAAACCAGATTAAGTGTCATGCTTGCAAACAAGCTTCTGATTCTTTCATACTTATGCCCATTACAAAAACCGACCACTCACACCTACTTATGAGGTCTTTATATGGCCCCTGAAATCCTTTTGTCCTTATTTCCTCCTTGTTTACTGAGCTTCCTTTCTTCTGCTCAACTCTCAAACTTCCTCCCACCTCAGAGCCTTCAGAAAGGAATGTTCTACCCCAAATGTCTGAATATCATGGCTCCTCCTTGTCATTTAAGTGTCTGCTCCAGATGAGTATCTCCATAGTCGTTCCCTGATTTTCTTGTTAAGAGTTGTCCTCCCAGTGATTAATCTTATTGTCTCATTCTTATTTTCCTATTTGTTTTACTTCATCATTTTCTTTGCCTACCACCAGAATGCAAACTCCATAAAAACTGAGCTGTTGCCCGCCTTATTTATTGCTCTGAACTCTACCTAAAACCATGTCTAGTCTGTGGCGGTACTCAATAGATATTTGATAAGTTAATGAAGGCGCCTCAAAAACTCTCTTAAAATCCACAAAATCCTTCAGGTTAGTAACCCCATTGAGATCCCAGGTCTCATACATTGTGAATCTCAGTGGTCAGTTCCATTAACACGACAATTTGCTTTTTTGCTTTTAGAGACATGGAAGCTATATGAGACAAAGGGTAGCTTGTGGCTGTGTTAATTTGAAACCAAGCGTAGGTCTTAAATACAGTGGCAAGTAGAGCTACAGAACAGATTTTCCTCACTATTTCACTAAAGCAGGAAATGAAGGAATCTTGAAAGAGATGGGCAAATGACTCTAAGTACTATCTGTAAATACCTTTAGACTCTATTGATGACTCCAGGGACTGGACTGGGCTACACTCAGGAAGAAGGACAGTGGCCACAGAAGTGTGGTGTGTGTATAAATATATAGGCAAAACATCTGTGGTCCTAACTTCCTTTCTTTTAGAGAAAGCCCTAATCTTTTCTCAGTGGGGAAGATCTGGTGGAGATTCCCTTTGCCTCCAGCTCAAAATCAGGACACATGCCCCAGGCCTGGCCAATCACATTACTCCATTCCTCTTCCCAATGACTGGTCAAGGTATACACAACTGCATCATGCTGGGCCAATGAGAGTCCTGTCTATGAACTGTCCTGGTGCTGTCAGGAAATACAGTCTCTCAGAAATCCTGAGAAAAGATTGGAGACTTGGCAACCACCTTGTCACTGTATGAAGAGAACCTATCTGGGAGTAAAACACAGAGTCTGGACGAAAATGGTTTAGTCCCTGGATCTAGGTGTGCCTGAATCTAACACTTGAATTTCTTGCTTAGGTGAACACGTTATTTTGCATTTGTACTTAAGTACATTGGAGATACATTCTGTCACTTACAACTGAAAGGGTGCTGAGGGATCCCGCATATCCCACATGTCCTTATGAGACTCCTCCCTGAATAGTTCTGCCGCGCTGTGTTATTTTTCTGTCAACACCTAGAGCAAAGGCAGTTGGAACCACCCACGACACTACACTCAAGCTACTGTGAATTTGAAGCCCACACACCATTGCAGAAAATGTTATTAATAACAATTCCTCCATTTCTATGGAGTTTTCTCCCAAAGAGTTCAAAGAATCTAGTATATATTTTTTTTCTCATCAGCTTGCTTCTGTAATGGAGGGAGAACAACAAATATTCCCCACTCGTGTGACCCTGAGCAGTTACATAATCTCTTGGGAGAGTCAGTTTTCTAAAGTGTTAACAACAATGGTAGGGAGGCGAGGTAGGAGGTTTGGATTTGACATTTGATGAGACTCAGACACAATGTGAAACAATTGATGTCGTGACTGCAAGATTTTGCAAAATAAAATGTTGGTATTGCATACTATTGTCTGCAAGCAAGTTCTCAGACAATATATTCTAGGTCACATCAGACTCTTTTAATGCCATTCAGAAGTATGGAAAAATACTCTCATGCTTCCTAACTGATCTCTTACCTAAAAGAAAAATGGACTGAAGGAGTTTTAGGAGATCCACTTGCTCTATTTCCTACCAACTTCAATAGGGAAATAACATTTTCATTTTACCATAAACCTTGGGGCCTTAGCCAACAGAGATGCCCAAGAGTTCAGCTATGAATTACAGATGTCTTCTCAGTTTCCCAAAGCAAATCTGACTCAAAGATGAGTTTATGTGATCCACACTTGTGAAAAAATACATCTAAATCATTCCTTCTTAATGGGTTGTATAATTCAATGATAATCTGTATTAGGGCACCTTATTCAAAGAAGTTTGAGCCAACATCACTCAAACATGAGCAAATAAACTGCCACAGGATAGACAGGGAACTTTGTCATCATTAATATTTTTTGAACATTTGGTCTGTGCAGAATTGATTAATATGTTTTCTTAATGGAAAATATAAAACAGACATAGTTCTTGCTTCAAGTAATTAAACAACTCTTGAGTCCATGGGAGACACACAGAAAACATTCCAAGGAAACATTTAACTATCTGATAATTGATATAATAGAATAAAAATGATGAAGAGAGAGCTAGATGGAATTAATGGGAAAAAAAAAGACTGGAAGATGGGAGGTTTTCATTAGATTTTCTAGAAGGTAGGGAGTAGCTATATATTTGGGAGTATTTGAAGAGATACATGCTTTTTTGTGAGTGGCAGAGGCTGTTCACAAATGAGGACCAGAAAACAGTATCTTGTGGCATGACTGAAGAATATTTCATTTTACACTATCTAAAATATCAGCAAAGTGAATAGGACATCTTTTTAAGAAGTGAGGTCTAACAACAATGGCTATAGCAGGTTTTTTTTTTTTTTTCTTTAGTGAAAGTATGTCCAAATGCCCCAAATATTACATGGGACATATTCAGAATAAAAAGATTTTTTTTTTCTTTTCTGGAGTTAAAATTTAACAGGGCATCCTGTATTTTCATTGACTAAATGCGGGAATTCTTTGTAGAAGTATCTAAGACGAAGTCTGCTTTTTATTTTTAAGAGAGGGATTAGCATGTGTGAAAGATACGCCTGTCAACACCATATAGCACTTTTCTGTGCCAGGTCTTATTGTGAGCACTTTGCACATTTTTTGACTCATTTAATCCTTATAAAAACAACATTACTCCTTTATCCTCCTTTTTTCCAGAGTGAGAGACTGAGGCACAGAGATATTAAATAATCATCTGAGTGGATAAGCCAACAATGGGCAGAGGCAGGATTTGAACCCAGGCAGTCTGGCTTTAGAAGCTGTGCTCTTCACGACCCTGTAATTTTGCCAGGCAGAGGTTACTGGCCACGCAGGGTGGGAGAAAAACACCTCATCATGGCTCTTTTAACAGAGTTTAACTACTGCCTCAACCCTTCAAACCAAGCGCACAGTCCCTGGAAAAAAGTAGCTTCTCATCTTGAAGAGAGCTCCAAATATCCCTGCCGGCAGTCGGCTACCGCTGACTGGTTCCTCACCTTCCCATACCTTCCACGCACATCCTCCAAACTCACCTGAGTGCCATTAATGGTTCTCCTTGACTGGCTTCTAATAGTCATTTTCTGGTTCTATCGCATGACAAGGAAGCAGCATCATAGTACACCGTACAAACATCTGCCCAGACTCCTGCCAGGTGATATCCTGGCAACATAGCAAGTGAGAGGGCCCCCTGGGAGCTGAGTAAGGGATATGCCATCCACAAGGATAATTTATTGCCAGGGTCTCAGACACTCCTGAGGCCAAAAGCCAATTCCTTTTGCACTATTTTATATCTGTCCACATTTGTACCCAAGATTGAGGAGAGCTCCTGATATATATTCAAATACGAACAAATAGGATACAAATCTAAGAGACACATCCCTAGAATTCCAGAGAGAAAAAACTGGGAAATATCACTGAAGGGGGCTCTTCACTGAATTGATGGCCCTAATTTGTACACCATAAACAAAAGCAAATCATAGATATGAATGTTTAGCATATTTAAAAACGGTGGGTCCTTGTATTGACTTATTTTGGCTTTTTATACTACACTATCAATTTGTGAAGTGTTCAAGCATTTTAATTCTCATAAGACATTTATTTTGGTGAAGTGATATAAAACCCTTCGTCCATTCCTAGTAGGAGCTGAGGAATAAGCCTGTTTGTAATGACTCTTACATGAGAATTGTATTGAATAGTTTTCTATTGTAATCAGACATTACATGAAATTAGAAACAATAGGGGAGCAAAATCAATCAGCCATGGCGAAGGGATTGAGATAATAATGACTCATTTGCCTGGGTTGCTTTAGAAAATTAATAACAACAGAGGTAATTACTAACCTGGGAAAGCCAGACTCTTGATCATTCTTTAACACTTTAAACAGGAAGTACAAAGAAACCCATCGCTGCAAGGCACCTGCCTGTTTGCTGCAATCAACAATGAACTGGCTCAGGGGGCTCAAAACTCACATCTTCCAGATTACTGGTTCTCCACTGCAGATGCCCTTGACCCCAGTGGGACACATGGCAATGGCAGGGGGCATTTCTGACTGTTCCAACTTGGGGCATGGGTGCTCCTGGCATCAAAGGGTAGAAACCAGAGGTGGCGCCACATATTCTACAATGCATAGGAGAGTCCCCGGATGCAGTGACCCACTCCCAATATGAACAGTGCCCAGCCTCAGAATCCCAGGCCCTCGGCCCGGCCTCAGAGTTGCCAGCTGTCCAGAGACAGAGTTCACAAGGCAGGTCATGACAGCACCCCCAAAAAGAGCAGCGATGATTGGTCCAAGAAGAATGGCTTATCTCCTGCTTCCTTTGGTTGAAGTCTCTATTCTGCACAAAAGGCTGGCAAATCCCTCCGTTTTTCTTCTAGCTCTATCTGCTCTCCAGTGAAGAGGCATATATCACAGTCTCCTGGCTGCGGGCTCTAAGAGATCAGATGACTCAATGCATCAGAGAAAGGGCTCCTCTGGACACAGCTGGCTAACAGGATGCTCACTGGCAATATTTACAGCTGCCTCTTTTCTCTGAGTCCCCAGCCCTTGGTGGTTTGGAAGTGCCTTGGTCTTTACTATTCAAAATATTTACAGAGCCAGCTTCCAAGGGGTGAAAGGTATAGGTATGTGTGAAAAGACCAGGTGGCTGAACAGATAGGCTGAGCACATCTGCATCTCATGCCCAAAGATGGCACGCTTAGGCTGCAAGTAATTATATGCGCACACTGCCTTACGCTGTGCAAAGCTAACAGTGATTGCTTTGCAGTGTAACCAAAACAAGACAACCAACTACCTACCGAGCCCACCATTGAGTCCACAAGGCCTTGAAGATGGCTTTTCCTTGCTAACTTCCTTCTGTTAAACATAGGCTCCCATTCCACAGAACCAGAAAGCTTTATTTTTGCTATAATAGAAAAAGTCAAGTTAAGGTAAAATATTTGCCAAATAAGTGATATTAGGAATAATCAAAGAGCAAATGCAGTTTAATTTGTAATGTGACTATCTTCTTTGCCCGCCATCCAAGGTCTTCCTATTGGCCTTCCAGTCACCTACAGCATCTGGATGCCCAGACCAGACCCCACTGAGACTGACAGTGAATCTCCCTGTAAGGTCAGAGACCTGCTCAGTCCTCTCTCACCTTCAATTGTAATGGACCTACTCTTTGCTAAGGTGGCATTAGCACTGGAGTTTTCTGGTGAGACAGAAAGGTACGTGGTTAATTGTAGGGATGTCTGGGCCCATGGCAGTTTTCTCAGGGGACGAGGCTAGCTTAGCATGCCTCTGATCATGCCATTTGGAAGGCTTACTTAGCCACCATGAAACCTTTCAAAATCAGGCAACTATTGCAACTCCTTCACCTCAAGTGATACAGACATTATATTTTATTGTCCAGGAATGCTCCCCATGTCCTTAGATTTTTTTTCCCAGCGATATCATGTAATCTCAGCCTCCATCACTCAACAAATATTACACTCATTTTACGAGAAGCATAGAATTTTCAGAGATGCCTAGATCCATCCTCCCATTTTATAGATAAGGAAACTGAAGGCCAGTGCCTTGTCCACTGTTACTTTGTAGACGGTTACTCTTCAAGATAGTTGCTGCTTCTCTTTGTGGAGTGATTCTATTTTTTCACCCCTTTGCCATCAGATGTGGCCACCTTGTGTTGGCCAAAGAAACATGAGAATTTCAGTCTACTTTCAAGCAGGAATTTTAAGAGCCATTATGTGATTCTGCCATGGGCTCTTTCTATGCAAAAAGTAATGTCCTGGGTAGGGACTGTTCCCTCAGCCTGGGTTCCAGATCAGGGACGAATCAAGGCAGAGCCATAGTCAACTTCGAGAAACGAAGATGAGAATTGTAATTGTAAGCCACCACTTGAGGTCATCTTCTGCAGTCTCATACAGCCTACACTGACCGATGTAGTCACCAAGCCGTTAATAACTGAGCTGGTTAGTCCTTATTTCTACACCAGATGTTTTCAAACATACTGCACTGAACAAAACATAGTTGAGCTATAATGAGCTACAAAAGGAATAACCTCCAACATTTGAGCAGAAAGACCATGGTTTTTGATATTTTTAGTTAGTTTCCCAAAACAAATTAGAAAGGCTTTGGGGATTACCCACAGCATGGATCAGCTGTATCTATGGGAATCATTAAGGGCAGATGCCTCTGCCAAGCATGGCCCCAAAGTTTACACTTTCCATAAACTTCTATTTCAGATTCTGCAGAAGGGAAAGTCTCCTCTTAAACAGTAGCCAACATAATGTTATTTAAAGTAAAAATAAACCCCAAACACAACAAAAATTCCTGAACTTCAGAGGACATCAAACAAAAAATAAGGCAGAATGACAGAAAGTCAGAAAGGAAGGGAAAAGAAAGGATTAAACCCCTCAGACGTTGTGCAGAATTGTAAACATCATTTAGGTGTATAAATTTACCTCATTATTTTCTAGTTAACGAGTTTTCAAATAAGCTAAGAACATTCTGGTGATGTCTTTACTTAACACTGTAATTTCACAAACTGTCAAGAATGAGGAACTCCACTGGGGTAAATGAAGATATGCTTGAATTTTCTTAATTGCCACCTTGCTAAGGCTTCGAGCTCATTGTTTAGCAGTGTGACAAATGGTTCTAAGCACTGTCAGGCAGTCACAGGGGAGACTGGGTTGTTATACAATGTGCCTGTCTCATTATTGTGTTGCTGACAGCCCACAGGCAGAGAAAGCAAACAACACTTGCTTCAGGAGCAGAGTTTCAGGGCCCAGTGTGGCAGTGACTGACAAACCAGAGGAGCTCTCACTAGTGCTAGGATGTTAGCTCTTCCCCAGTCTGATCCTCCTCCCTGGGAGAAGGATTGGCTTGAGGAGAGAAACTAGGTCTCTGCGTCAGCCACTAACACAGTACCTGGCACACAGTGTGTTCTCAATAAACGCTTGTTGAACGGATGGATGGACGGATGGGTGGGCAGATGGACGGTTGGGTGGACAGATACCAGATGGATGGATGGACATCTCTCCCACCCAGGCTTATCAGCACCTTCCTTTCTCCTGTCTACTTGCCAGAAACAAGACTGAATAAACTTAATCATATGATAACTGAGTGTTCCAGGTTTTCACTCTGAGATGGGGTCTTGCTACCCCCAGCCTACACAGACCACCTCCCCCTCACCGGTACAGTCACATTCTTGTACCCATTTCTCTGACCCACCAGTTCAGAACTCCTCTGAGGGATGAGCCTGCTACTCAGTCAACTTTCAGTCCTTTCTGATGTTTGCAAAGCATATTGCTCTCAGCAGGTATTCTATACATTTTAATTTTTCAAATATTGTTTTGTATTCCTAACGTGTTGTGTCTCAGAAGTGTTTGCTACTTAGAAGAGAGATAGGATGAGAATAGAAAATGCTGAACACAAAGGAATGAGCCACTGGAAGAGGGTTTCAGGTACGAAGATAGGAGAAATACTTCTTTGAATCTTACTGCCTAAAAGAGTGGTCTCAAGTCCTGGTCCACAGGCTGGCTTTAGTGTATGGCATGTATTCTCAGTGGAGATATTATCACGCCCAAGAAGGGAAAATTGGTTCCTGAGGATCCAAAAAACTCTTAAGTATTACAAGGTTTATGACCCTCCAAAGGGCCACAATACATACACAGTACTCTTGTGATATTAAAATTTCATGGGAGTGTATGGGGAAAAATGTCTAAAAAATATAAAATAAAAACAAGGCTAAAGAACACTAGCTTATGAGGATATTTTTGCCAGCTCAAAGAAAAATGGGTTGTGCATGTTATTGTTTAAGTACATATATAAGTCCATATAGTGTAGATAAGATATAAATAGTTCATGCAATTTTTCTAATAGGACTTTTTGAGAAAAAAAATGTGACTTTGAGGTCTTTCTTAACAAATTAAGCATTTGATAACTCTGTTGGTATCCCTATTTTTAAAAAGTGCCTCTGGTCATTAAAGTCCAAAAGTCTGGGAACCACTATTTTGAACAATGGACAACTCCATTATTGGGTAAAATGAGTCTTTTGAAATATTAAACAAGACAAGAGCTTATGAAGGAATTACCTGAGTCCCAGAAAGAACTTCAGAAAGATATCACATTTCTATAAGATCCAAGCAGGGCTGGAGTTAATCATGCTCTTTAGCTCAAGCTAAATGATCATTGATTATCTGGGCTGTCTGCTTGATTCACTAAGTCTACCTACACCCATGTCTCTCACCCTCAACAGTTAGTGTGTTAATTTGTGCATTCTATTTGATGTATCATTGTAGAATGTGTATTGTTCTATGTGCGCTTTTAATTTATGCACATGGCACTGTTACATATCCTATCCTGTTTCTTCCTCCATTTTTACGATTTTGTAAAGATTCTATTACTTCTTCTGCTACATAACCCTCCTGATGTGTGCCCATCTGACTTACCCACCACTATTCTAGAAATGCACACCCAGGTTGCCTTTGACTCCTCAGTAATTCAAATATCCTGGGAAGGAAATTGCTCTCAGGTGCCCCCTCCTCTGGGATCTGGGTCAGTTTCCAGGGATGCATTCCAGATGGGGACTTTCTAGATTCATTCTGAAGATGAGTGAATTACTTTGAAAACTTTTTTAGTATTGGTGACCATAACCCTATGTTTCCTATTGTTTAACAGTGTTTTAGAGATGTATTGCCTTTGATTAGGATATATTTTCATACACTGTTGAATTCAGTTAGCTAACGTATTTTTATACTTCTATTCATAAATGAAATGTGCCTATAATTTCTATATTTTTTTTCCTACTCTTGTCTTTATATTTGAAGTTAAGAATGCAAGCTGGATAGCTTTTTCTTTTTAAAAAAATTTTTTTCTTAAACAACTTGTATAGCAAGGAATCAACTGTTCCTTCAAAGTCTGATAGGCCTACTTACAAAGACATCTGGACCCAGAATTTTTACCAGATAGGTAAAGATTTCTGGATAAGATTACCCAGAAGGGTAATCTTTGACTGCCATCTAAAAATAGTTATTGGACAATTCAAGACATCTGTTTCTCCTTACTCTAATTTTCTAGGAATTTACCCTATTTTTGTCATATTTACAATATCAACAGCTAGTAGTTGCTGATAGCCCTCAGTATTTTCATAAATGTCTTGTATCTTGTATCTGTGGTATTTCTTTTTATATTTCTTTTTATTTTCTGTGTTTCTAAACTACTTTCTTGAGCCATAATTTACATAGCATAAAATTTACTTGTTTAAATACACTTGTTTTAAGTGTAAATTCAGTGACTTTGTAGTACATTTAGCGTTGTGCAACTGTCATTACAGTCCAGTGGCAAAACCTTTCCATCACCCCAACAAGATCCCACCTTTGAGGGCCGGGGCCAGTTATTCCGTGTTCTTAGCCCCAGACATCCACAAATCTACTTTCTGTCTTTATAGATTTGCCTTTTCTGGACTGGATTTTGTTTCTTGTTTATCTCCATTCGCCTTTTCAAAGAAAAGCTTTTAATTTTGCTAATCGTTGCTATTTCTTTATTTCACTTATTTTCAAAGAGTTCTCAGTCCATCCGTCAGTGACAGCTAGGAACTGTAAGAGCAGGACTCATGAATGAGACTGGCCCATTATTCCCCTGATTATCATTTAGGCTTTGTCTGGGCACAGAGTCCGCTGAGCCTCTTTTCTTTGGAAACAGGGCTCATTTGTCAACAGAGACTTGAACTTTCTCTGGGCAGTTTGCCCCAAATCCTTGTTTCTCCCCTATGTCAGAGGGCTGGCGTCTGTGAGGCCAAACTGAAATTCTCTTGGGGGAGACAAAAGATCCCGAGTTTTCTGGTCTAGACACCCAAGCCCTTACACAGGTCTGGGATCTCTATATTTAAATTTATACCATCAGGAGTCACATGTGCTTAAAAAAAAAAAAGAAAAAGAAAAAAAAAAGGAAGAACAAAATATCAAGTGGCTGGTCAACACCCAAGGATGGAAGTGCTTTCTGACCAAACCAATTTCTGATCACTAAGGAACCAGAAGACTGCCAACATTGTCCCTCAGCAGAAAAAGCAAGGGACATTTAAAGGACTAGAAGATATTTTGAAGTCCTGTGTTTGTTTCACTTTGCAAACATGTGCCCACAATTGCCCCCTTTTCCACACTCCATACAATGATTACTGATTGGGCCTTACCGAAATTTGCCTCATCTTCTTTGTGGATCTGCTCCCTTACCAATCACTGGGAAAGGGCAGGGAGCTAATATTCATCATGTAGAGTAGACCAAGCACTTTATGGAATTTTCTCTAAATATTCACAGTTGCCCTTTGAGGTTAGTACTATCATCATTTCACTTTTAGAAATGAGGCAATGGGGAGAGGCAAGGTAACTTGACCAGGTCTCTTACTCACCAGTCACTTAGTGACTCCCTAGGGTCCCAAAGATGGTGTCAGAGCCTGAATGAAAACTAACATATGTCTCACTGCAAGCCTCATGCCCTCCCACCCCACTAAGATGTGTCTGCACTAAGTTGGAAGGGACTTTGGAGTTCATCTAGTGAAATACTTTCAACTTCCCCCAAGGGGCATGAGACAAATGCCTAGATGCAGAGTAGTTATTACTTAAAAGTCAGTACTGCGGGCATCTTCTCTATAGTTCTAAGACTTGGAATCACCTGCTCTGTCTACTGTGGTCCTTATATGGGCCTCTGGGATTGAACTGCTCCAGGATTTAATGGGAAAATGCCAAGACTGGGTTTAATTTACCCGAAGGCTGCCTCCACCCCAACTTCACAACACAGAGAAGCATATTTCAGCGCAAGCTGGAGAACATTAAGAGTGTCTTAAATCCTTCTAAATCCTCTTCAATTGGATTTTGTGCTTCAGGGGAGAGCCCCCAGACAATTAAAATAACCTGGTTACTTGGAGGAAAAGTCTTTGTTCAGGTAATGATCTGAGAGACCCTCCTGACTGTTGATATTTTTCAAATTCTTGACCAATCCTTCCTCTTCTCCTATGGAGCCTTCCCAAATTTCTCCAAACTCCAGGCCTGAAATCTGAATTTATAGCCCATGTTTCTTTTCCCATTTATTTACTAACAAACTGAGCCTGGCAATATGATGTCACCAACATTGTGTGTATGTCTACTGGGGTGAAAGGGGCAGATATAGAGTTGGGGTGCTGGAACACTGCTACATAATGAAAGCCCCTATCTTTATCTTTGTTTATCTTTACCCCCCTGGTTGGGAACGTGTTTCTTCCTTAAGTGTCATTATATTGGTATCACAAGAAAACTAATGTACTCTCTTTTCCTTGCAGTATTTTTCTGTCTGGCTCACTTTTTATCATTGATGAGCCATCATTAAATTCAGCTCCAGAAAGGCCTTCCTTATTTTTGAGTTACAAGACCCTCTGTGATACTTTCATGGTCCCTCTAAATACGACACCATGGGTCAGATAACATTTTTTCCCCTTAATTAATATTTTATTCATTCATTTGACAGAAAGAGAGAGAGAGAGAGAGAGAGAGCGCGCGCACAAGTAGGCAGAGTGGCAGAGGGAGATGGATAAGTAGGCTCCCTGCTGAGCAGAGAGCCTGGTGTGGGGCTTGATCCCAGGACTCTGGGATCACGACCTGAACCGAAGGCAGATGGTTAATCAACTGAGCCACCTAGGTGTCCCCAGATAATATATTCTATAAAATACCTGTAAATATATATAGTATATTCTATAAAATACTGTAAATATTTCCAGTCATGCAGTCCACATATGGCCTCTGTTACAACTACTCAATTCTGCCATTGTAGCTCAAAAATGGCCAAGGGTGTGTCAGGGTTTCAATAAAACTTCATTAACACTAAAACTCGAATTTCATATCATTTTCAAATGTCACAAAATATTATTCTTCTTTTGATTTTTTTTCTGGCTATTAAAAACCATTCTTAGCTGTAAACTACAGAAAGAGGTGGTGGGCTAGAAATTCTTATTTATTTTACTTTTTTTTTTTTAAGATTTTATTTACTTATTTTAGAGGGAGAGGGAAAGAGGCAGAGGGAGAGGAAGATACTCTCAAGCCAACTCTGTGCTGAGCATGAAGCTCTACACAGGGCTTGACCTCATGACCTTGAGATCATGACATGAGCCAAAACCAAGAGTAGGAGGCTCAACCCACCAAGATGCGCTGGTGGCCCTGTTTACTTGACTTTTTAATCTCATTGCATTAAAAACTCCCCTGGGAAACCTTCCATCTTAGCACACGTAGGACCTAACAGGATGACTGACTTGTATGGTAGAGTTGAAGCTTTACCACACCTAACAACGTATCGGTAGTCACCTTTCCTCCCGCACTGTGGTCCTCATGTGGCTAGTGGGCAGGACCATCACAGTGTTTAATGAGAAAGTGCTTTAGTTTAATTTAAGTAACACAAGGTATCTTTGCCCTCTATCACACACAGACAGAAAAGCACACTGTCAATACAAGCCCAAGAACATTAAATGGGCTTTTAATCCTTTATAATATTTTCCAATTGGTCTGTGAACTCAAGAGAAGGCCCAGCCACTACTGTAAATGGAAATGTTCTGCTTATATCCCTCTCACCTACTATGTCTTAGTTCAATATCTCTGTTTACCTGGTAAAACTTCCCTGCTTGTTAAAGATCTTTTGAGGCTTGGACAATTTCTTTTTCTTCTCCTTCATAAAGCTTCCTCAAGCCTGTGAGTTTTTGTGTAAACTGTTCTTCCTGCCAGGAATGTTCTCCTTTGTGGCTCATCCTTTCTCATTTTTTTTTAGGTCTCAGAGATTGTGCCATATTCTCAGATGGGCTTTCTCTGTCCACTTTAACAGCACAGCCCCTCATCCCCATTCTGTATTTCACTACTAGTCTTTTCCCTTCCTAACACTATTCTGATTTATAACTCCTTCCCTATTTACAGATTTGTTTTTTATCTCCACAGTCTAACACAGTAACTGACATATAGTAGGTGCTCAATAAATACTTGTTGAATGACCAAACAAGAACTTGGTGTTCTGAGGCACACCACCTATATTTAAATCTCAGAAACCCACTTCCTAAACTTTCCCGGGCAATTAACTTGCTAAGCTTTGTTGTTTTTTTAATCAGTAAAATGCAAATGACCTACTTTAAAATATTGTAAGTATAAAATGAGAATAGCACATGTAAAGTGCTTAACACAATGGCTGGTACACAGTAAGAAGACAATTAGCAATATTTATCTATCTACTGTCTCTATCACATCTATAAAATCTATCAATCATCTATCATCAATCCATCATTTATCATCAATTGCTACTATCACCATCCATCTATCCATTATCTATACCATCTCTGTCTATATATCAATCATCTATCATCTCTATCAGTCTCTATCATCTATATCAATTATCTATTTATCCATCATCTAGCTATCTATCCCTTATCCATCTCTATCATACATATCTTAGCCATCTATCATCCATCTATTGATTCATACATCTATTATCTTTCTACCTATTATCTATCTACTACCCTCATCTACCTATTATCTATCTATCTATCTATCTATCTATCTAACATCTCCATCATCTACCAATCATGCATCTATCAATCATCATCGTTATCATTATAGTCTCTCGAATGTATGAATTTATATCAGAGCTAATTCAACTGATGGTTTTAAATCTGTTTTTCTGTCTTTGGCTACACCATGCTGAAGACCCCTAACACTGCTTTATTCTGCTAAAAAGGAGGATAAACAATCTAAATTGTCAGAGACAGGATTTCTTATATTTTCAGTTTCTCATCATGTAATTGCCTTTGTATTACATGCATGCACGTTAGTGTATCCACCCCTGGATGATTCTTTCAGTGCTAACACTGAATTCCGAGCCACCACACTTCCCACAGATTACTTATACAACACAAGCAATATCATCAGTTAGTCATGTCCTATCTTGTGGATGTGGCTATTTGAAAACAGTCGCTTATTATATTTTTAAATCTCTGCTTCAGCTTTCAGCACTAGGAGGTCTCCATCAAGCCTAGATTTTATGCTAATGAAAGCAAGGCTGTCTTGTCCAAAACACAGAAAGGTACAAGGAGTTAATTGTTGCAATTATCCACTGAGTGGATTTGGACTGTGAATCCCTGAAAGGATGGATTGTTAATTGCTGTTAAATGGTGATTAGATTTCACTCTTCATGTTTTCAAGATGAACTGAAGTTTACCAGACCTCAAATAATGACCGGCATTAAACTAAAGGGCAGGGAGGACATCATAGGAGTTTGAAAAACACACACACACACACACACACACACACACACACACAAATTCAGAATTTGTTTGAAAATTTTTTCATTCCTGCTTTACAAGACACAAATGGTAGGATATATTTTACTAGATCATACTTTTTGCTGTTCCAAATAATTGGTCAAAAAGAGAAAATCGAAGCCTTTTGAAAATTGCAGATTTGAACTGCAGAAATTATAGGTAGAATTTGGATATTAATGCCATGTGGTAACACATTTAGTGGTTGTTTTGAATTGACATAGTACTCTTCTCTTTGAAGGGTTTAGTATGGCTTTCCAAACTTTCCATAGTGGGCAGCAATTGTAGTGCTATATTAAAGCAACATTTTATTTATTTGTTATATGTTCAGTTAGTCAACATATAATACATCATAAGTTTTTTGTTGTAGCATTCAACGATTCATTAGTTGTATATAACACCCAGTGCTCATCTCAACATGAAAGCAACAATCTAAAAAAAATTTTTTTAAAAATCCCATTGTCTTTACATGGCTTTGGTCTGCTTTTGTCTTTCTTTGTTTTACTACACATTGCATGTGCATTCTGAGGGCAGGCATGGGATCCTGACATAGGTCCAACTTCCACTGCCCCATCACAGTATCTAGTACAAATGTGACTAAATTAATGATACCTGAACTATTAAATACCTGAATAGCTGAGTATCAAACAGCAGTGTAAATTTAAGTGTGCTACTAAACCTAAGAATTATTATTCCATAGCATTAATATCTTAAGAGTCCTAGAAGTCTTTAGAGTCCAAAGAGTGGTAGGTCTTCTTCTCCTTGAAATTTTCTTCTCAACAATATTCAGATATGGGGCTGGCTTCTGAGAACTTAAAACATGCATGGAACATGCAACCCCTAGGATTCATGTCAGACTTAACTTTCTTGGTGTTGCCTTTTTATCCCTTAATATGAATTAAAATGATACAAAACAGATTTGGAGATGTCTGTTTCCAAGTAACCCCTCTAAAGAAAAATGAATGCTTGCAAGGATGATGCTTTAAAACACTGTGCACACACAAAAAATCAAATGAAAGGGAAACATCCTCCATTACCTGCAATGAAATGGGATTCTAGGTATAACTTGAACCTACCTGTATCCGAGCATTTTTCCACAATTACTAGTATCTGGCCAAGAGGTTTGCATTTTGCAAGAGGAATTTTGTAGTAGGCTAAATAATGACCCCTAAAATATCAGGTCCTAATTCCTGTAAAATCTAAATATTACCTCATATGGAAAAAGGATCTTTGGAGATGTGATCAAGTTAAGGATCTTGACATGGGGATATTATCCTGGATGGTCTAGGTAGGTCTTAAATGCAGTCTTAAGTATCCTTATAAGAGTGGTGCAGAGGGAGACTTTAGAGAGACAGAAGAAGTGGGCACAATAGTACTATGAAGGCAGATGATGTGACCACAAGCCAAAGAATTCTGGCAGCCACAAGAAACCAGAAGAAGCAAGATCAAATCCTTCCCTAGAAACTTTAGAGGGAGCACTGCCCTGCCGACACCCTGATTTTAGCCCCCTAAAACTGATTTCAGACTTCTGGCCTCCAGAACTCTAAGATAATACATTTCTGACTTTGGAAGTTACCAAATGTGCTGTAGTCTATTAAAAGAGCCACAGAAAACTAATACAAACATAGAATTTTGTTTTTATTCAGACTAGAACCTGATACAGTCTATGAATTTTATTACTACATATTACTACTGCATGAGGGCTTACAAATGCTCATTCTCAGGCCCAATTTTGGAATCAGAATTTGCAATTTAACAAGATCATGAGGTAATTCATATACACCTTCAAGTTTGAGAATCACTGCTCTAAATGACTCTGCAGCCTTTTGGTGAGAACCTACTTCTCACTTGGAGGATCTGAGGTCACACTTTGCTGGAAGGTGTGTGTTTTATTAGCAGGCTGGTGAGACTCTTGTGAAGGCAGACAATGAGGCTATATTCCTTCTCTCAGCTAGAATCTCAACACATCTGAGCAAGAAGGAATGCGCCAACCTTCTTGGAGCTAGATCAGCAAGGACTTCAGGAGTAAGATGGTGCTTGAATACTTAAAAATGATTCTAATATCTACATGAGAAGATCATACATTTTTCATTTAATCTAACAATTAAGAGGAAGAGATTTGTGAGAGCCAGAACCATCCCTGGAGAAATGAGCTTCTCATAGCAGGATAGGTGACACAGTGATAGGGATATAGCAGGGACATAAGTTTTAATGTGATTAGAGTGACCAAGTGACCTTTACCATCTCTTTCAGCAAAGAACTTGTACTTCTATGATTCTTGAACATCATCAAAAATCGTATTTACACTTTTAGCAACAGTTTTTTAACAAAGCAAAAGGGTTGAATTACAGCATCTACAGTGAAGGAAGGACTCATTAAACAGTTTGGATGGGTTCCAAAAGCTGTGCAAGACCATTTCCTGACCTATAGAAGAATTCAGCAGAGGAAATTTACCTGTCAACTCCTACTTTAATAGGCAACAGCAAAATGCTGGAGTCAACAACACCATCTATAAATGTGTATGGCAGCTAATTTTTAATTGGCACTTTCTCTTGCACCTGCCATAGGAGTTTCACACATTTATCAACATACTGAAAGTGCTTACTTGGTATTTGCAATCTTGTTCCTTTCACACGTGATCAACACTACTCAAATTAGTGTCCCTCTGAACACTTGCAAATATCTGAAGAAAAGAAACGATCATTTTACACTTTGCTGGTTGGAGGCGATCTCAGGTTATAGTTATATAACTATAACTATATAGTATATAGTAATAGTATATAGTTATATAACTATATATATATAGTCATAGTTCCGATTCTTTCTTTCTAAAAATGAAGAAAACTTCAAGTTAGAAGACTGATGCCTATGCTTTCTGCTTCAACTGTCAGAGTACTAGAAGTTCCCAGGATGATAGGACATCCTAGCAGAGACATGGGACAGAAACTGAGAATGGCTGGGGAGAAGAGAAAAAGATCTCAAAGCAAGAATATGAGTTGCCTAAATTGGACCGAATAGTCTTCTCCCAAATCTGATGTCTACCTGGGATGTCCCAATGTGACTCTTTTCCTTACTTGGATATAGGTCTTTAACATGTAATTATTTAAGACAAAGTCATCCTGGGTTAAGTGGGTCCTAAATCCAGTAACTGTTGTTCTTATTAGAAAGCCATATGGGACCTAGATACACATAGAAAGGAGGACATCATGCGAGAATGGAGGTAGAAATCAGAATAATTCAGCTTTAAGACAAAGACGCCAAGGTTTTCTAGCAACCACCAATCTTCCAGCAGATGGAAGAGACAAGGAAGACTCCTCCCCGAGAGCGTTCAGAGGAAGTACTGCCCTGCTGACACCCTGGTTTCAGACTTCTGGTCTCTACAATACATTTGGTGAGATAATAAACTTATGCTGTTTTAAGCTACTCTTTCAGTAGTAATCTGTTATGGCAGCTGTAGGAAAGTAGTAAATGCTCATCCTAACTTATAATGAAAAATGATGATGGCAATGCTGACAGCTTACTTTGACCAGATACTCACTATGCGTCAAGCACTATGCTAAGTTCTTAAGATGGACTGTTTTACTTACTCCCCTTCACAATCCTGGGAGATATGTTTAATTATCTTCATTCTATACAGACTTGTCCAAGGAACCATAGCAAGTGACTGAGCCAGGGTTAGATTTTTTAAAAATTCAAAATAGGGTTCATACACTTCACCACCACGTTCAACTGTCTTCTGATAATGATGATGAAGAGCATTATCCCAAACCCATGGCTCTCACAGCCAAGAGTGCCCTCTTGCTGCTTCACGCTCTTTTCCTACTCCTAAAGGCAAATTTAGAACTTTCAAGGAAATGACCAAGTACCTCATCAGCAGAAGGAAAATAAA
The DNA here is from genome assembly GCF_009829155.1 of Mustela erminea. Classification (NCBI taxonomy): domain Eukaryota; kingdom Metazoa; phylum Chordata; class Mammalia; order Carnivora; family Mustelidae; genus Mustela; species Mustela erminea. The sequence goes on from NC_045614.1 coordinate 45,693,287, forward strand.
AAACTTTACAGCAGGGAATTCCTGCAATTAACTGTTAGGCCTCATGGTAAATAATTGTAGTCAATGTTATCTTACTGGTTAGGACTCAATTGCTCTGATTGGTCTTAATAAGGAGGGAAGAGATAGAGACAAAAACATGGGAAAATTATTTTTTTTTTCAGCTGGGAGCATGTTTAAAGGCATCCTTGAGGGAACTGCGTCATATATTCAGTCAAGGTTGCCTTTAAACATGCTTCCAGCTGAAAAAACTATCCAATGTTCATTATATTTGTGCTTCCATCCATGTATTCTTTTGTTGACCCATTTGTTCATCCACCCATCCACCCACCCAACCAAGCATCCATCCATCCATCCACCACTCACCCATTTAATAATTAGGAAGCACCTGATAAGGATGGTTACTGAGGATATGAGGCTAACTGGCACTTTCTCCATCCTGCAGATCTCAGTAACACATGATATTCAAAGTTCAGTTTATCATTTAAGAGTTTCCAGAAATAGAATGGTAGGAAAGCACAAGTGGAGATCCATCTGAAGGTGGGGTGGACTGTCAAAACTGTTCCAACTATAATACCTTTTAAATCTGGGCTCCAGTACACACATTTCCCTTTTACTTAGTTTTCTGAAATCAGGTGACCAGTTTCAGGAAAATATAGTTATTGCCAGAACTACCCTTACCCCACCTAAATAAGCAAGTAAGAAAGTAAGTGAGTAAATATTATGGGCTCTATCTGTAAGACATCATCATAAAACTAGTTTTCTTGTTTAGTTTTAGACTAAGTTGCCATGTACGCATTTTTAAATGGGGTCTGTTTCATGTAATATAAATTAAAAAACACTAGAGAAGTGTTGTTACAGAGGAAAATGTCCTCATATGGTTATATTCAGCAATGCAGTTATCTTTCACTGTTCTGTTTCCATTTTCTTCCAAATGCACAGTGATATATTTGCACTGAGTGTCAGTAGAGGGAATGGCTAAGAACTTGGCCTCAGATTGGGACTCAGACCTAGATTGGCTTCCTTTGATAACTGTAGGTGAAATTCTTAATGTTTGTATGCCTCAGTTTCCTTAATTATAAAGTGGTATTGATGAAAGTACTAGGTCTAATGGTGGTTCTAATATTAAATAAGTTTGGTTCTAAATATTAAATAAGTTTATACATATAAGCATTTAACTCATGATTAAAATGGCTCAGAGTCCCTCCTGCTCTAACATTTGTTAATTTGCTAGCCACAGCAAAGGAGTACCTCTGAGATATAAACCAGCTGCGGCATCAACTGTCTGAACTTCTTTTGTGCCATGATTAATTTATATTTATACAAATAGTGTACTTCAGTGCCCCGGCCTGTCTGAGATGTTTCTGTGGCAAACACCATTGAGTAGAAAAAGTCCTTTTCTGAAAGAGCTCACAGGATAGGCTTTGAGTGGTGGCTCTTTTAATTACTGTTCTTGGGGCCCCAAGCAGCTTATTGATTCATCAAGCTGGAAGACATTTCCCCAATGATCTGGTATCAACATCGTCTCTACAGATGAAAACACTAAGATCCAAAGAAACTCAGATGTAGTCAGGGTCCCACGGTTAATTTGCGACAGAACTCAGCCACTTAACAGTAAGTCTTTCTCCTCTTAACACAGCCTAGAAATGTTTCACCATTGAAATCTAGTTTCCTTTACTCTGGGGTCACATTGGATTCAAATCCTCACGTTGTCACTTACTAGGCATTTAATAAGACAGGGTGAATGACTTATCCTTTCTGTGCCTTAGTCCTCAACTATAAAATAGGGAAACAACACCTATCTTGTTGTGATTTTGTACAGATTAAATAAGAGAACCCAATGAGAATAATTTGCATAATACCTGGCATTATATTAAAGATTTGAATTATACAATCTATTTTCATATACTTAAAACATGATTACTTAATATTTCAAAACAGATCTTAATTTCATTGACCATTTATTCATTCATTATCCAAATATTTTGAATACCTACTATCTGCTAAGCACTGTTCTTTGCTTTGGGAGATATAAGTAACAAAATATCCTGAACTCCCTTATATTCTACTAGGGTTAGAGAAACCATAATAAATAAATACATAGATTATGTATGTGTTAGAAGGTGTTAAGTGCTATAGAGTAAAGTGAAACTGAGAAGGAGATAAGGAGTATGGTAGGAATTAAAAGAGTTGAGCAAAATCATTAACATTTTAAGTAGGGTGACCAAGGAAGGTGATGTCAGGAATACTTTAAAAGAGGAGTGAATTAGCCATGTAGATACCAGGGTGAAGTGTGTCGAAGCAAAGAGAAAAAAGCAAATACGAAGGCCCTGAGGCAATAGTGTGCCTGGTGTATCAGTGCAATAGCAAGGAATCCACAGGCTGGAAATGAGTGAGTGTCCAAGAGAGAAGTAGGCCATGAGATCAGAGAGTAAACAAGCCAGGCCATCAATTCCTTATAAACCATTATAGGGACTTCAGTTTTTCACATTTCACAAATTATGAAGCTGTTGGGTGGTTTTAAGCAGAGGGGTACATAATATGACTTGTAGTTTAGTTGACTGTGAACCACATAATGTAAATGCTGCTGTGTTGAAAATAGACTACAGGAGTCAAGAGTGGGAGCAGAGACACTACTTTGGAAGTATGATACGGGCAATGTTACATGTTGGCCAAAAGAACTTTGTCTCCACCATGGTGCACAGTGGAAGGCCAGTCCCTCTGTACCAGTTCCTCTGTACCACATGACGCCATATACCTAATTTTGGATGATGGAAGGAGAGTGGAAAAGATATCCGCTTCTTCTATGGCCAGGCCCTGAAAGGTCCCAGGCTTTTATATGCTATGTCTCTCTTCCACCTGCAGGGCTGGAAGATAAGAACTCTTGAAAAGTAGACATGTGATGGCAGCACCATAGATCCCCAAGTCATCTCTTAGCGGGGCGCTACCCAAGGGTACCCTTAGACTTGCATAAACAATGAGGTGAGTAAGAAAGGAACTTTTACTATGCAAGGCCACTGAGAACTGGGAAGTTTGTTTACAGCATCTAGAGGGATTCAGCCTCACAAAGACAGGAGCCTTGTGAAATAAACGGGATGAGATCATAATGACTTGGATCTGGGGGTGATTGGTGGAGGTTATGAAAAGTGGCTTGAAACTAGATGTATTTTGAAGGTAGCATGCACCAGATTTTCTGGAAGTCTCAGGAAGACATGGGAGAAAAAGAAAGATGACACCAAGAATTTCAGCCCAAACAATGAGAAGTATGGAGTTGTTACTAGTGGAGACAGGAGAGACCACAGGAGGAAGAGGTCTGCATGTGAGGGGGTGTGAGGCAGGCAAGAGCAGGAGTTCAGCTCTGGGCATACAAGGTTTGAGGTAATTAGGAGGCAGGTAGGTGGAGATGCTGAGTAGTTAATTTATGCAACGATACTCAGTGGTGCTGTAGCCAGCTTGTATTGGATGTGAGAACCAATTGCATAATTTTCAGGAATTTTATAAACCATTTATTAAACTATTGATAGCTTAGAATCAGCAATGATGGGAATATTTCCATCACAGAAAGTAACAAATGCTCAAGTCAGGGCTCCCCCCCCACATCTCCCTGAGAGCTGGTATTAAACATTCACATATTCCATTAGGTCTAAGAGTTGAGGGGAGAGATTGCGTTTATAAATGAGATTATATGATTCCTTCCTCTCCCATCAAGACATTTTGGAATGTATCTCAAGTGCCAAATGTATTTTTTATTTAATGCTGGATTTTTTTGTTATGTTCTATTAGTCAATGCTATTTTAGATGACTAGTATATATACAGTCCTACTTATACAGTTCATTCTGTATTGACAGCTGTCACACACTGGAAATTTTAAGCATTTTACTTCTATTGCCCAGTATATTAAAAAATATAAAAATTAAATAACCTCATAATCTTAAATCTCAGAGCATGCTAACATACCTTTTCTGAAATTCCCCATATTCATAATATCCCAAATACTCCCATCTAAACAAGGAGTCAACAACCCACTGAGTATAACAAACTCATCTAACCTCAGATTCTCCATCTATAAAATAAGGATTATATTTTCCTTGTCTACATTACCAGGTAACTTTGAAGATCAAATGACATATGTACATAAAAGTGTACAAATTGTAGGGGCCTATTCAGCCAGAGCAGCCCCACCCCAGTTGAACTGCCATTTTGCTGTAAAACTTAAATTGACCTTGCCCCCCACCCCACCCCAGGGGAACTTATTTAAAAAGCAAGTCTGGGAAACCAGTCCCAGGTAACAAAGTCCAAATACAAGGGTGGGTCAGGGCCACTGGAGGTATTCAATCAGTGGGGATGCATACTGTCTCCTAGCTACCAAGGAGTATGGGCCCCGCCCTTTGGGCACCTTTTGGGCGCCAATTTTGAACTAGGTGATAGGCTGGTTCAAATGTCTACTAGGCTAAATTATAATTCAATTGGTCACCTAGCATCACTGTGGAGTTTCCTGTGTTACAATCTCATTGGCCACCTGTGTGTGACCAGGCCCAACCACATGGCCTTCGCTCTACAAAAGTTAGTCTGGAAAGCAGGGAGGGGTCGTCCTCTCTGTAGGGGCGGCCCCGACCGGTCTGTTTGACAGTCTGTCTGATTCCTGATGCTTGGCGCGAAATAAAGCTTTGCTTGACCTTTGCTTTGTATCAGTCTCGCTCCTTTAATCACGGACCCATTATTGGGGTACCCAATTTTGGGGGGACCCAAAAATATGTACATAAAAGTGCTTTGACAATTGTAAATAAAAACAACAAATATTTACACATCAAAAATAAAATGGCAGGCAGTCTCTACAATGACTGTGATGTCCTCAAGCTTCATTAATGCATTTTTCTCGATAAGTAGATACCACTGAGAGCCAATCAAGCTGATATAGTCTTGCTTTTCTAGAACTGCATAATATAATAACACATTATGGAAATTAATCTAGAAGGACTCCATGCCACCTTACATTTATCATGTGCAAGAAGAGTGTAAGAAAATGCCTTCTTATTATCTGACTTCATTACCTTCTTCACTTTAACGTTGCCATCTTCCTGGAAAAGAATCTGACTTTTCATCAACTATAAAGATGGATTACTATTTTGTGGTATGAGATTTTTGCGTTTAGCTTTTAAACAATGTTTGCTGCAGAAGGTGCTTCTCTCAGTATTTTAATTCAAACTGAGTTAAACTACCAGGAGAAAAAAAAATAGTGACCTAAAATAATCTAGTCAAATTAGTCAATATGTTTATGATATGCAGCAAGTAAAATTAATTCTTCTGTCATTGACTCTGTTATAGGGTTGCCTAACTATACAGTCTCAATAAATGGGATCTCCAATAATATTTCAGGCTTTTATATTTTTTATTTAAAATGACAAATTAGAGCATTAACAAATGGAAACACTTCTTTGTATACATCAATATAACTTAAATGGAGATATTTATAACTATAAAAGGCCATAGGTGATTTTTACATTTCAATGTCTTTCAATGCACTTAACCTTATATGCATCTTAGTATCTTTGTTTCTGCTGCTGAAGCTTCAAGAGAGGGATTAAATCAAACACAGAGGACTTGTGGCATACGAGGGAGGAAGTATTGTCTACTGTTTGCTGCCATATTTGCATGGAACTACCTCAGGCAACTTAAACTTTAATCGCTCCATGGGCCTGGAAAGCAAAGGGTAGATGACTGGAACAATAGATAATCAATTCTGAGATATTTATACTCCAGTAGTTTAATGGCTAAATCCTCCTATTAAAGCTGGTGGTGTGTATGTAGGCCATTAATAGGGAAAAGGAATGATTTTTGGTGATTCTGTTTAGGACCAATTTCAAAGGAGGAGAGTCTCACTAATGTAGTGAAACCTGATGCAAAAACCAAAAGGTGAAGTGCCTGAAGGGGCCTTTTCTCATTCAACTTTTCTTTTTTCCCCAGTATCTTGATAACCCAGATGGAAGGGAGATCAACTGAATGGTGTATGACAATGAGTAAATTAGCCACAGTGACTACACTAAATGACAGAGAAGTAACCGGACATCAGGCAGGTGGAAGGGGGGACTCATTAACAGGGGGGGCTATATAATGGGCACACATACTGTAGGTTACAAACATTAGATTAAAATTGCCAAAGTGTCACACACCCATTTTATACAGTGATACATTCTGCATCCTCTTTACCTTAAGGGTCTCTAGGCCCTAGTTACTGCTCCTGTGACCAGCTTTGAAAGGGTACAGCTAATTGCATCTTACCTCACACCTGCCTCCTACACCTCTAGCCTCCTTCTGGGAAGGAGACATCTAAGGATCTGTGCCTTGATAGTGTGTGTGTGTGTGTGTGTGAGAGAGAGAGAGAGAGACTTGGAAGTGCAGGAGGATGACTGTCCCATGCAACAAGCCCTTGAAAATGGAAATTGACATGAATGCACTAATACACCTCCTTTCCTGGTGGTCCTGGCCACCTACTCTCTTGCTTTCTCTCCTCCTACTCCTTTTATGGGACCCCAGGCTAAGATTACCTCTCTTGTCTGACACTCTACGTTTCCAGTCCCCTGAAAAAAACACCAACTACCAAAGTGTATCACGTATATAGAAAAGACCTGGAATTTTGATGTGATAAACATTCTGATGTAACTGTCCCCAAAATCCCAATTCAGTACCAGACTGCCTTTAGGAAATGAGAGGGCACGTGACTTTCCTAAATTTCTGCAGTTAGTAAGTGGACATCACATTTTAACCCACCTTCTCTGAGTCTAATCCATACGCCCTGACCCTCGGATCCCCTGCACTATGCGGATGGATTCAGATTCATTTAACAAAATAAATGGTTAAAATAATAAATATCTTTATTCTGAAAAAAATCCTTTGGTGGGATATAAAAGAGGTCTTTCGACAAATGAAGGGCTGTTATTTAGAGGCTGTGGACTCATTGTATATAATTACATGATAAAAATTAAGTTGAACAAGCAGAATAACAACAGCGTAACAACTACAGCCATAATAAATTAAGAACTTACGTGTGCCGATCATTGTGCTAAGTGCTTTATAAAAATCCTCACTTGTGTACACAACATCCCTATAAAATACTTACTGCTTTGAATTCTATGTTAAAGACTAGAAAAGTGTCACTAGGTTATATTGAGCTGTACAGTTAAGGCGAGTCAAGGAAGGGGTGGAGCTAATCCGGTCAGCGCAACATCTGCATCTTTGTCACTATGCTAAACCGGCAACACATAGGGGCAGCTGGCAGATCAGAGTTAGGAAGAATATTTAACAATCAGGGGTTTGAAGAGGTATGACTGTCCCCACAGTGGTGAATTCTCCATTAGTAGACATTTGACAGCTGACTTGTGGGGTATGGTATGGCTGGTCCTCCTAAGATGAGACAGAGCAGACACAACATCATCAGCTCTACCAATTCCTCCCTGTAGGTGGGTTTGGAAGGCAGGAAGCAGTTTGAGTATGATGCCAAGGAACCAAAGTGAGAAAGGCTAGCATCCAGAAGACATTCCATAGAGGACTGAGAGGCTTGGGCTGGGGTTGGGACTGGAGTGAGCTCAGATTTGGTGAAATGGAACTTGGCAATGGAAATGCTTAATTAAGAAAGGATCCTAAGGTGTAGCTGTTGACTGAGAAAAGCTAAGAGAAAAAAGGAGAGAACTAACTGACCCAACACAAATCTCACCCCTTAATGAGACCTCAAATAGAGTTGGTCATACCAAGTCTCTAGAATGGCCTGGATGTTCACATAGGGAGCTATGATAGTCAGGGGTCTATCATACCTAGCTAAAAGTTGGGCTTCATGACCAAAATTCCTTCAAGCTCAAATCCAATTACTTTAGGAAGCCTAGTAAGGGCTGTACTACTGGAAGAAGCTACTGTAAGACATAACCATTTTTCATGGTAACCCAAGAAGTTGACAATACTGTCCGAGATTAGTTAGCAGTTGATTATCAATGAAATGTTTCATAATGCATTGCTAGTCAGCTTTGGGAATAAAGAAAAATGTTGGCTCCTGTTTGAATCACATAAGACTTTTGACTCCATTCAAATCCTCTTAATGGATGCATTTAGGATAATCCCTTTAATTCCTCCCTCAGCGCTTCTCCAATCAGTGAACACATGCAACACCCATTAACAATCCTGAACAGTCATTTGTGCATAGATACAGAGAAATGAGCCTGGCAGCACTGACAATAGTAGGCACAAACTGGCATGAGACAAGATGACTCATGAATAGCAGGCACATTTGGAAGGAAGGAAATCACAATGCATGTAGTCCTATAGTCACCAAGAATTCCTTATCTTTTTTTAAGGCAAGCTTCTCTTGTCTTTTCTCAATTATGCTTCATGTGCACTTATCTCCAAATTTAATTGAATTGGTTGCTTCACAGATGGGCTTAAAGGATATTTTAGTTTCTAAGTACCAGAGACAAAAGGATGACTGGTATTCATTCTCGAATTAGAAGCCATTAGGAAGAGGGAGTTTTAGCAAGTTTGTGAGAATTTAACTACCTTTGAAGGGAAGTAGGATGTTTCCCAAACATCAGGAGGATTTAGTCCTTGGTAAAGGGAATAGGAAGGACGCTGGAGCCCGACTATGGATCCAGTCTGTCTGAGGCTGAAGAAAGGAGAGTTACTTGCCAACCAAGGCTATGCCTCTCAGTCTTGGGGGTGAGAGGTTCATGTGTGAGGAAAGGAAAGTGGTCTCTTGGAAGGTGAAGTGAGGTGAGAAGATCTGGAAAGAAATGGGGGAGGTATAGGTGGGGGTAGGGAGGTAGGCGGTGGGGACTGTACTGGGAAGAGGTAAAGCCAGCTCATTTCTTTCCTACCATAATGCCCTGGACACACAATTAATTGTTTTAAATTAATACTTATACTAACTCCAACAGTCACCCCTACCCCAATCCCAAATCAAATACTAACTTAATGGAAGACTGTATACCTGGGAGTCCAAATCCCGAAAGCTCTTAAATAAAACAACTGTGCTTAAATGATTTTTAGATCAGTATTTATCTGTAAAATTATGCTATACAATAACTGTTAAAAAACAAAATTCAACTGAATAAATTTTAAAGATCTTATTGGCTTTACCAATGATCCATGAATCAGACGGCATCTGATCTAGCAGACAGAAAGGACTCCCAAGAGCTATACAAAATGACAGACTTTTATAGGCAGGAGGGAGCAGAACAAAGAAATTGATATCAAAGAGTAGACTGTTTCAGGCAAGGTCACCTTCCTTGGAGGGTCAGCAGGATCTATCAGGCAGATTACTTCACTAATGCTGACCAAGCAATTCTAGATTCCAGATTGACTGGTTTAAGATTCCACTCCTGGGAGAGGCTGAAATGGTAATTAAGTTAGGTATTTAGTCTGACAATGTGAGTTCAGCACAGCTGACTCCATGATGGGCCTGTTGATGCTCTTTTTTTTTTTTTTTTTAAGATTTTGGGGCATGGTGGGTGGCTTAGTCGGTTAAGTGTCTGTTTTCAGCTCAGGTCAAGGTCTCAGGGTCCTCAGATGGAGCCGCCTGGGGCTCCTGCTCAGTGGGGAGTCTGCTTTTCCCTCTCCTTCTGCCTGCTGGTCCTCCTGCTTATGCTCTCTGTCAAGTAAATAAATAAAATCTTTTTTTTTTTTTTTAAAGATTTTGTTCATTTATTTGACAGAGAGAGAGAGAGTGAGCACATGGGGTGGTGGTGAAGGGCAGAGCCAGACTTGGGGCTCAAACCCAAGACCCTGGGGTAACCACCTGAGCCGAAACCAAGAGCCAGACACTCAACTGACTGTTCCACCCAGGTGCCTCCTGTTGTCTCTTTGAAACACAACCAAACAGGGGAGTGTGGGTGGTTCCTCGGTGAAGTGTCTGCCTTCAGTTCACATCATGATCTCGGTGTCCTGGGATAGAGCCCTGCATCAGGCTCCTTGCTCAGCGCTGAGTCTGCTTTTCCCTCTCCCTCTGCACCCCCGCCCCCACAATGGTGCTTACGCTTTCTGTCTCTCAGATAAGATCCTTTTTGTAAAATGACTGTTTTAATTCTATTTTCATTTATTTTTAAATTTTATTTTAAGTCAGTTAATTAACATAAAGAGTACTATTAGTTTCAGAGGTCGAGTTCAGTGATTCATCTGTTACATGTAACACCCAGTGCTCATTACATCACACGCCCTCCTCCATGCCCATCACCCAGCTACCCCATCCCCCCAACCACCTCCCCTCCAGCAACCCTCACTTTGTTTCCTAGGGTTAAGAAGGATGAGGAGAAAGGGGAACTCTCTTACACTGCTGGTGGGAATTTAAGCTCGTGCAGCCACTCTGGAAAACAGTATGGAGATTCCTCAAAAGTTAAAAACAGAGCTACCCTATGACCCTGCAAGAGCCCTGACTCAAAGGATAGAAACAGAGTAATTCGAAGTCATACAACTAGCGTGTGGGAGTGGGTGGGCTAGAAATGAACTCAGTCTAATTCCAGAGAAGTTGTGAGAAAATAATAGGTGATCTGAAATGGGTCATTAGCAATGGAGACTGTGCACTGAGGACTTACTGATAATCTAGGCTCTATGTTAAGCAGTTCTTTTGTATGATCTCATTGAATCCTCCCAACAACATATGATATGGAACCGTACTAGCATCCTTTCACTGATGAGGAAACCGGGGCCCCCAGAGGTGAAGTTACTTGCTTGAGATTGCTTCTTTCATAATTGGGAGGAATGGGTTGAGGGTGGCACTCATGCTCAGAATTGCTTGATCCTAGAGCCCCACCTACCAATCTACACACAAAAAACATTTTAATGCTTTTGAAGGAAAATAATCACATGGGCTAGATGGGAGGTCATAGCCTCCCCTGTTTTCCTAGTCATAATGGCAACATTGCAGGTAATTGAAAAATATTTAAATTCAGATTTAATTCAAATTTTGATTCGTGTGAGTCACATGAAAGAGACTTTGATGAAACACAAAAATGAACTGAAAACAGAAGAATCTCTAACCTGGAGAAGCAGCTCTTCAAAACCAGAAATAATTGTATTAGCAAGCATAAGGGATTTGGTGATCTAAACTATTAGTTTATAATCCTGTTTACATGTTTGGGTTAGGGGGACTTTAAAAAAATACTGAAGACTAAGATCTCACCTAACACCACAGTGAAATAAGAATCTTTGGGGAGGAGACCTGAACAGAGTATTTTCAAAAATTTCTTTAAGTGACCTTCACTGGTAACCTAAGTTAAGAACTGCATCTTCCCAATAGAGGCTCCCTTTAACCCTGTGGTGCCTTGAGCACTCTGAAAAATCTTAGTTGTTTTCTTTACTAGATATTTTTTCCCTAAAACGCAAACTGTAGAACATGTAAGCTACAAGTCCTTTCCATTCTAACAAATTCAATGAAGAATAAAGTTCACATAATGGCTGGTTCTCAAACTCTATCATGCACCAGACTTACTGGGAGGCATCTTGAAAGACAGATTGCTGGGCTCCACCACAGGACTTCTGATTCAGTAGGTGTGGGTGGGGACTGGGAATGTGCATTTCCAGCAAATTCCCAGGTGATGCTAATGTTGCTGGTCTAGGGACTCAACTTTGAGAAATGCTTTCATAGAGCTTTTGAAGGTGCCGTGATGACAAAGAATACGGTTCTCTTCTGTCATATCCCATTAGTCTAACTTACTCAAAGTAAGATTTTTACCTAGTGGTAGCATTTATGGGCCAAAGGGCATCACTCACTGCTTTCTTCTCATTTGGTCTTTATTTCCCTGGTTACTGCCATTTCAGACTCCTGCTTCTCAAAAGTTGAGAAAGTCTCTTGCCAAAATAATAGCTCTCGCCTCATCTGCCAGTAATGCAAGTTTATTTTGGCATTTGGAAGAAGTTGAAAAGTAGCCAAAATAACCAGATTCTTTAGTTTCGCAGATTCAGTTGGTAAAGGCCTCACTCCTGGGACTCACTAATATCACAAATACAGAGTATTATGGGCAAAGTCAGTTGTGTCTATGACCAAGAAACCAAGTAGCAGGGTGAGGAGGAAGAAAGGCCAACTCCGACCTGAGGTGCCATCCAGGAAATCTTTAAAAAAAACTACCAGGCCTGGATTTGAGGGCTACAGCAGGATATTCTACCATCTTGGTCATTTTTGGTCATACAAACCAGGAAAACCAAGGCGGAATTGAGAGCATCACCTGCTTGTTTAAAGTGGTCCTGTTTGGTCTACATATCCATCCTCCTCTCTATCCCTGACTAGTTTCCCTTAAATTCAAAGATTGACTATGGTTTCTGACCAGCTTCTCTTTGATAGAATAGTAGGCCTGGGAGTTAAAAGACAGGGGTTCTTTTATTAGTGGAGTGAATGAATGCAGTGGTACTTAGAGTAAGAAATAGAACATAACCAGCATCCCAGAAACTTCCTATCTCCTATCCACAGGGCAAGCATATCCTACTCTCTAACGCCTTAGATAAGTTTTTTCTATGTTTGAACTTTCTTTAGATAAATGGAATTATGCAGTATGTATTCAGTTGTGCCTGGCTTTTTTCATTCACTATTATGTTCATGAGATGAATTCAAGAAAGTATCAGGAGTTTGTTTTCATTGTTTTATAGTATCCCAATGTATAGGAATATCTGAATTTATTTATCCATTCAGTTCTTTTTTTAAAAGATTTTATTTATTTGTCAGAGAAAGAGTGAGAGAGGCAGGCAGAGGGAGAAGCAGGCTTCTGCCTGATCAAGGAACCCAGTGTGGGACTTGATCCTAGGACCCCTGGGATCATGACCTGAGCTGAAGGCAGATGCTTAACCCACTGAGCCACCCAGGCATCCCTGTTGTTGATAAATAGTTGGGCAGTTCCTAGTTTGGACCATTAGAAATAACACTGTTATAATTATTCTTGTGCAAGTATTCTGGTGACCATGATAGGCAACTCTGTTGAGAATATACTAGGAGTGGAAGTGATGGGTCACAGGACCTATTCATGTTCAGCTTTAATAGAAACTGCCAGATAGTTTTCTAACAGTGTGTCAATTTATGCTCCCAGTAGCAGGGTATGAATGTTCCACTTATTTCATATTCATGTTAACACCTGGTGCTGTCTTTCATTTAAACTACCATGATGTGTGGGCAATGATATCTCATTGTGGTTTCAAAATACATTTCCCTAATGAGTCTCTTTGATACATCTGGTTCAAGTGTTTTTCCCATTTTTCAGTTGGGTTGCCTGACTTTTCTTACTGATTTATAGGCATTCTTCACACATTTTGAATTTGAACTCTTTGTCAGACCGTCTATAAAATATCTTCTTCTGCACTGTAGCTTGCCTTTCCTCTCTGCTAATGATGTCTTTTCACTAATAGTCTACATATTTTTATGGGCCCAGCACGCTTCTGCTGTGCGACTCTGCTTAGTCTACATATTTTTAAAGGGTGTTTTTGCTCCTAACCCTCACATAGTCTTTCTTCTACAAGTCTGGCAATCACAAAAACATACTGTTTTAATGAAAATGAATTAAGTGGTATGACTCCTGACAGTCTGAGCAGTAAAATTAATTTCCCTTAATTAACTAATCAGAAATTATGGTTGCATTATTTTTAATTAATGTACATATCTGGGCCCTTGGGTACTCAGGTCATGTATACTGCCTGCCCACTACGAAGTCTCCACAATGGTCAACTGTCCATCAACTTTGGTAACATTCTGTCAAATACAAAAAGACTTCCAGTTATTATTCAATCATACTCATTCTCACGAGTTCACACAGGGGATTACAGGACAAGCGATAGAAGGAGAATGTTCAAACATAAACAAAGTGACTTAAACCGATGACTGGGCAAGCAGAGAAAGAAGGCAAGGTTTTATTCAGTTGCAAATTAGGTTTTGAATGAAGCCTTTTGAGGACTTTGGTTTAAGTGTCCTCAGAGGCCAGTTTCTTTTGCACTTTTACACAGAAGACAATTTACATAAGCAGAAGCCTGGTATCTGAAGTAACCATAGTAACCTTGCCCTTCCATCTTCTTTAGGGTATGCTTTTATTCCCTGTTTAGTAAAATCTTTCTGTGTGCTAGGTATGTTGATATAACATGAAATAAATAGATCAGAGTTGGAGGGAATGTAAGCAGAATTGTCAAGAGGATTGTGGGAACAGGGGATGGGGAAAGGAGACTGTCAAAACGAAGAAAACAAATCCTTAGGGCTTTAGCGGAAATCACACCTGCTGAGGAAGGTACAGACCTGGACTATACTTGCCAAGATTTGTGATTTTTATTGCCTTTTCATACATTGCCTGAAATTATGTAAACTCAGAGAAGAAACAAGTTAGAAAGGAAGGGGGCTCCCCCATAGCTGTGTTATAATTAGTCTCTTAAAAATTCAATAAATTGAGCTCTAGCCCCAATCCTTAGGGATCCAGCCAATCCAATGACATATTAATCAGGGGACCAGCAGGTCTGAGAAGGAGATTCTTAGAGTTGCCCTTTGGGGCTAATACAAATCCTTATCATGGGTAGTGTGTCTCCTACCAGACTGTCTCCAGATTTTTCTGGGTTTCATTAGCTATAACCTTTTAACTGAAGTACACATTGATGGTCCTTTCAGCATTAAAAAATTAATGATCTCATTTAAATGATTAAAAATGATATCAACAATATCATTCATTATTTAAAGCATTTCTTTCCCTACTCTAGTGTCCTATCTGAAGTGATTTTTGGTGTGATTCCTGGGTGAGGAGAGAATCTGTTCCACCAAATCTTTGAGGGGAAGAAAACCAAAGACCAGTCCAATAAAGCTGACTTAACTGGCCTGCATTTTGATTTTAAGTGTGTTGAAATTCCAAAGAGAGAAGAGGGGAAGATTATCAAATTTCAATTCAGCAGTCCATCAGCAAATATTTAACATGGCCAAGCAATGCATTTATAAGCTTGTGGAAAAAACACTTAGATGATATCATCAATAAATGAAGCCATGAAGTTTATTTTTATTGCACAGATTCTGTTTCTGGGATTAATGGGCCCATGACTTGCAGCCAAGTGGAGGATGCTGAGGAACAACCTTCTGACACAGAAAACACTCAGTTATAAAAATAGTGTCATAAAATGCTCACTCATTCTAGTAAGAAATGAGCATGCATTTTCTCATATAAAAAAGTGTCTCAGCAAAAGAGACTTTAGATATCAATTTCCAAGAAGGAAAGAGGAAAAATTTAATAATAAATACAATCCTCAAGTCACTACAATCATTTAATATATAATAATGCTTGCTTATATGAAGGTTTATATATACTCCTCTTCACAAATAAAATCTCTCCCTATGCACTAAATTGCTTAAAACATTGTCCCTTCTGTTCTGCAAATATTCCCTGCAGTTGAAAACAACCTAAATTTGCATTCACGAACCAAAATATAGCTTGTGGCAACTTTGTGACTTTGCTTATTAGAAATGCCAGTTGCTTTTGCTGTTATTGTATAAGAAAATTGGGTTTCTAGCTAACATTTCTCTTTAATAGACGCCTACAGTAAAGTTTCAATTGTGAACACTTTCCTTACAATTTCTCATGTATAATATTGCAGTAAATTTTATTTGTGGGTAATGGAACTATTTCTTTCAGAGCAAATTTGCTGATTATACACAATCTTTCCACCTTCTCTTCCTATAATAAAGGAAGATAAATGTAAATGAGTCACCTTAAATGTGATATGCACTATACATACATATGCATTTTAAAAATTATGTTTGCATTACTCTCATAAAAGCATACCAAAGGAAGCAGAATTTGAGTTTGATACAGAAAAATTACTTGATAAGTACTGTCATGTTATCTAATTCAATTCCACAAACTTATAGTGATTCTGACGAATACAAATAAAATACAAAGCAAAACCAGTTCAATAATAGCAAACACAGGAGTTTTGACTAGCTATACAATAATATATAAGAATGTTAAAAATTATTAATTTTAAGATCAGCTACTTATGATTTGCTCATGCTTCAGTGCTGTTTAGTAAACATCCTTTGACAGACTGATGGGTTTGTGTAGATCAGTAGGTTAAAAATGAAGGCAGACCAAATTATTCACCATACCTAAAACATGGAAGCAACCCAAGTGTCTTTTGACAGTTAAATGGATTAGCTAAATGTGCTGTAAACATACAATGTTTTATTATTATTCAGCTTTAAAAAGAAATTCTGACATATGCTACACTATGCATAAACCTTGAGGACATCATGAAAAGGAAAACAGCCCATGATTTCATTTCTGTGAGGTACTCATAGTATTCAGTCATAGAGACAGAAAGTAGAATGGTGATTACCATGGGCTGGGAGGGGGTGGGGAAAGGGAAGCTAGAGTTTAATGAGCATATAGTTTCAGCTTTGCAGAAGATGAAGAGTTCTGTGGATGGATGGTGGTGGTGTTTACACAACAATATGAATGTTTTAAAGCCAGTGAACTGTAAATAGTAATTTTTATGTTGCGCTTATTTTAGTAAAATGAAAAAAAAAAGGTGGAAAATAGTTGTGGTGAAGAATATGAATAGTAACAGCATATTAAAGAATTTCTTGGGTATCTCTATAAGAAATTGGATAAGATGGTGAATTTTGTGTGTATTTTACCACAAGAAAAATGAATGAAAAAACAGGGGTAGACTAAGAATCTTGGTTTATCAAGTTTCCCAACACAGAACAGAGCCATTTGCCCCATTACAGCTTTCTAGATCTCTTTAGCTCATGACTTCAAATATTTTTTATAAGCTGACAACTTGTGTAATTGACTTCTAGGCCTAACTTCTGTTAGGAGCTCCTGGACTAGAGGGTTCCATTACCTACTAGGTATCCTCATGGATGTCTCACAGGTACCTGAGATTTAACATAACACAAATCATACCTTTTTTACTACCCCTCCTCAACCTATTTCTCCCTCATTTATTACCGTCTCAGTAAATGACTCTATGATCAACTCAGCTCTCAAGAGAGAAACCTGGTTGTTATCTGTGTATCCTCCTTCTATCTTGTGTACCACACCCAAGTAAGCCCTGTTGATTCAAACTCTCACCTGTTCCCCAGATATGTTTTCTCCCCTTCTTCTCCTTTGCCCAGTCCACACTGTCCTCACACCTCACCTGGACAAGTGCAAAGTCTCCCTCACTGATCTGCTTCCTCTCTCACTCTCTATAACAGAAGACGGAGTCATCTGTTAAACAGGTAAATGAGATCGTATCATTCCCTGTAGAAAACACATTCAAGTTTTTCCCCTTGCACTCTAAATAAACTCTAAACTCTTTCCTATGGCCCAGGAGACACGGCCCCTGTCACACTCTCAGGTGGTCTCCTGCCAACCTGCTCTTGGTCATCCTGCCCCAGCCACACCGGCCCTCAGTCAGTGACTTTAACATGCTACCCTCTTAAGCCTTCATCCCCGCCATTCCTGGCTCTTTGGAAGGCTTCCTGTGTAGTGGCTAACTAAACATAATTTTTTAAAAAATCCAAAAAAACTAAACCAAAAAGAAAGAAAGACTGCCTCCTTTGCATGTTTCAGGTCTTAGATTATATGTCAGCCCCTCAAGCCTGCCTTGACAACCCAACCTAAAATATTTCAACCTATAGTTTTTACTCACTGAACTCTCTTCCTTTGATACCATTTTCTCAACTTGCATTTATATATGTATAAATAAAATCATAGAAAAATTATATGTATATAAACATATACACTTATGTACAAATATCTAATTTCTGGATATATATCAATATGTATATATTTTATATGTATATTTAATGTCTATTTATCCTATTAGACCATACACACTTCAAGAAAACAGGGCTTACATTATGTTCATTTTTATCTCCTAAGCTTTTAGCACACTGGATAGCATATAGTAAAATCAATGAGCAATCTGTAGAATAGATAAGTAAATGAATAGACTATATCTATGTTCTATTCCAGAAAATGTCTGGGTCTTTTCATCAAGCCAAATTTCAGAGCTGACTTCATTTGGTAAAGGATGCACAAACCCTTTGTAAAGCCTTGCACAGCATTAGGTGTGATGATTTTCATTTCTTACTGAAGATCGAGGCTGACTCAGAATCATAGCATCATACAGTTTTACAGCGAAAAGAACTCTAAAGATAATTTTGTTCAACCTCATTTTAGAGCTGAACAAACTGCCCAACTCGTTGAATCAGAGGCCCTACCCTATCATTCCTATGACCTAAGCCACCTGCCTCATGCCTATCTTACCAGCTTATCTATGATATTGATGGAATATATTGAACTGTGTAAAGCTTGTTTATAAGAAAAATTAGCTGATGGTTATATTTAGTTTTTAAATACAAAGTTCTATGTCATCATACACTGTTATTTTATCTCAGGAGAAGAAAGGACAAATGATCAAGAGATTACCCCCCCCCCCATTTCCCCTTCTTCTAAATAACAGAGCACCAATGAGCATAAAAGCTGCAGAAATCCCTTCATTCTAGGTCTCTAGGTCTCTAGGTCTTGGTACTTTGGATTGTGAGACTGGATGGGGAGAATATAAAAATGAAGGGACATTTTCATTTCCTTTTCTTTTATCCCAGCACTACTGATCTACTATTCAGGAATGCGATTATGTTTTCAACTTCATGAAAAAGAGAGCTTCATAACAGTTATGTGCTATGTCTCTTAAAGAATCAAAATGTACAGGTTGCAAATATCTAGCTCCTGTGAAGTGCTTTCGTTTGTGTCTGAATCTAATTTTTTTACAAATGGGAACATCGATTTAAGTGGGCTATTCTGATGTCAACGTAAGTTCTGCAAGTCATAAGTGCGTGTGTGGCATGGGTATAACCACTATGCTAAAAGCACAGACACTGACTGCAATTTGCTGATCTTTGCTTAAAGGAAAAAAAAAAATACACTTAAACCCTATGTGGTGTCTTCCTGAAATGGTTTCCACTTTAATCTTCCACTGTTCAGACTACCTACTCCATACATTGTTGCAAGTACAAAGTAGGTCAGTTGTCACTAAAGTACTAGCAATTTTAGCAGACAGCTAAGTTGATCAATGACTGCAAGACAGTGTGATAGGCACAGAGTGCTACGGGAGCCCACGGACGGTGCACATAATTTGGACACAGAGGTCCCAGAAGGCTCCCTGGAATTTTTTAAATTATGGAATGAGAGGGCATTTCAAGCAGAGCAAACCCCTGTGAAAGCAGAGAGGCAACAGAGAGAGGCAGAAAGAGGAAAGTGGAAAACAGCTCAGCTCACATAAGTGGACCTGAAACTAGGATGAAATAAGATGAAAACAGAGAAGGAGGCAAACCATAAGAGATGCTGAACTCTAGGAAACAAACTGAGGGTTGCCAGGGGGGAGGTGGGAGGGGGAGGGGTAACTGGGTGATGGGCACACGATGGAAAGAGCACTGGGTGTTACACGCAAATGATGAATCACTAAACTCTACCTCTGAAACTAATAGTACGGTATGTGTTACCCAATTTGAATTTAAGGAATTAAAAAAAAAAAACAAAACACAACATATTCCCCTTCTTGACAGTGTACACTGGCAAATCTGGCTATTTGGAAACACTGTTGAATTTAACTTGTTAATATTGGTCATAAGGAGTGACTAACATTGGCTGCACTCATTTGTCAGGAGAACTAATGAGCAGTCTTGGTGAGTAGGCCCGGAAACAGATCTGCGCAAACCCAAATGTTCCCTGGGGATATAGTGCTAATTTGCTAGGATGCCTCCTTTTAAATTGTACTTTCCATTCCCTAAATCTTAGGCACCTTGAAAGAAGGTCCTCCTGTACTCTTTCATTTTGAGCAGTTTATTAAACTGCTCAAACAGATTCCAAAGGGAGCAGCTTTGGAATCTGACCTTTTTTATTAGTCATTATTCTTAATGTTTGCAACACTGTATCTACTAGGAAGGGCAATGACTTCTGTGAACCAGAAGGGAGCTAGGTAACAAATCTTGGTGTCCTCCTGTTTTCATCTACCTCATGGGTTTAAAATGACTCTGGGCAACGTTTGACAGATATGAATTATACTGTGCTCTGGTACACAAGCATAAATAAAATACTGGTAGATAGAGGAATAATTGCAAGGCTCATATATGCATTTATCTTTGTATGAAACCTAGTGACTCTGTACTATGTCAAAAAGATAATAAAAAAGCAGATAGCCTGAATTATGAACATCTAGGCTTGTCTAGTGAAAATAATTCAGTTTTTGAAAATAACACTGCTCATAATACTCACAGGGTGTATATATATATATTTGTTCTGTGGGACATATAGCAGGATTTAAACCAGAAAGCAGATTTTGTATTGGTAGGTTGACATTTCCTGATATTAAACCTCTTCAGAGTTTATTTGACAACTTGTTTTAAAGTTCTGAGATAGGCAGTTGGGCCCACAGACCACAACCTCCCCACCCCCATCAGAAAAGTCCTAACATTTAGCTCTGAACTTTAGAATCAAATCTGGCAAAAGCCTCTGTGCCTTCCCTGAAACTTCCTTCTTTTTTAGGTATGGCCCCTAATTATTACAGAGCTATGTGACAAGAGCCAGAGGCATGCTTGGATTCAAGGTGAAAAAAGGGAATCATCCTCAAACTTTCCACTCACAAATGAACATTATAACCCTGCAGGAAAAAAAATTCTATATTGTGACATGGGATCAGGGGGAGGGAGCTTTTCTGCAAACTGCTGCTTCCCCCACCTACTAGATACTTTTCCTCTGATTGGTTATCTTTGCTACAAGGTGACTCAGACTGATCTTGTTGTGAAACCTGTTGTTAACCTTGTAAACACACATCTGTATCGAAACGCCTGAACTTTAACAAAACTTTAGCCATGAAGGAGGATAATTTTTATTGTATAAGACGTGACAGTGGTGGGTGGGGGCGGGGAGAGAGAAACAAACTTAGGTAAAAATTTTGTGACTTTCTCACAAATCTTTTAATTGTTACTAGTTATTATTTTTATTATTATTATTCATTTATTTGACAGAGAGAGCACAATCAGTTGGAGCAGCAGAGGGAGAGGGAGAAGCAGGCTTCATGCTGATCAGGGAGCTAGATTTGAGGGTGGGGTGGGCTCCAATGACCTGAGACTAAGGCAGATGCTTAACTGACTGAGCCACACAGGTGCCCCAACTATTACTTATTATTTACAGTTAAAGTTTTAAATGAAATGTTCCTTTCTAATTGTGACTTCTAGTTGGAACTTGGAACATCATTGAAAAATGTTGACTTTGCAAGGTGTACACTACAATCTGCTTAAGTATTCTGAGGCAGTAAGGCTAAGATTCCTTCAGGTATTTCTAGGAGGTGGATTTGCCAATGGGGGCTTTTTGTCCATAGCTAGAATTATTCCAGGCATTGATAAGGGATGTCCTGGAAGGGCTTCTCCTTCCCTCTTACTAATTAAGATATCAGCATTTGAATCGATTAAGCTCTATTAACATTACAATACCATTCCAAACATGTTTTAAATAAGGAGGACTAATACAAGCACAACTGACTGTAACTAAGGTAAATTTTTAAAAAATCAAATGCTTTCAGGATTCTTGGAAGTGTAAAGAAGGCATTTTAGCCTGAACACACTAAAGCTCCCATCCCCAATTACTCAACACAGAGGTCTCTAGAGACTGTTGTTAGCTGGGCTATGTGAGATATGAAGCCGCAATTGAAAACAGAAATGCCTACGGGATCCAGACAGGCAGAGGAGTGAAGCTGGCCCAGTGCCACTCAGCACAGTCAGGCTGGCTCTACTGGAATTTTATTCCAATGGGACCAGATTTCCATGTCATTTTTACAGAAGGTCAAAATAGCAGATTTTTATGTAAAGTTTCTTGTGCCTTTTAGATGTTGGCTGATCACTAATCATTCACTTATACATAGGGTGGCCAATCCTATGCTAACAGTGGGCTGCATTCCAATCCAAACACAGCCACTTGGAAAACTCCTTCTTTTAAAACAAAGGCTTACAGTTTTCCTTTCTCTCAGCTAGAAACTACCCATTTTTGCCTCCCTAGGTTAAGTTTTCTTTCCTTTTATTCATTGTCCCCCTTGGCTTACAATTAGGTCTATTAAGATATCATTTATACATAGGAAAATTTATCCTTTTCAAATGCATATTTTGGCAAAAATGCATAGTCATGTTACCACTAGTACAGTTAAAATAGAGAACATTTACTTCACCCCAAGAAGTTCCTAGTATCCCTCTACAGTCAATTACTCTGCAGACCCTCAGGCTGAGGCAATCCTCACCTGCTTTTGGGCATGATAGTTTTGCCTTTTTTAGGATGTTGTTGAATGTGTTAGTAGCTTCTTTTTTTTTTTTTTTTTTTTTTTACTGCTGAGCAATATTACAATTGCTGAAGTTTACCACCGAGCCCTTGTTATTAGTTCTAATTTTGGCCTGTTATGAATAAAGCTGTTATATACATTCACCTAAGGGTTATCTTGTGGATGTATGTTTTCATTTTTCACAGGCAAACACCTAGGACTGGAATCCACAGATCATATGCTAAGTGTAGGTTTCACTTTATGAGCAACAGCCACACTCTCTTCCAAAGTGACTGTACCATCTGACATTAACACCAGCAATGTCTGAAAGTTCCACTTACTCCAAGCTGCATATCTATGTCTCATTGTAATTTTAATGCGCATCTCCCTAATGACTAATGATATCGAAGGTATAGGTGTGTGCGTGCGTGTTCATTTGTAATCCATATAGGTCTTCTGGTTAAGTGTTCATTCACATCTTTTGCCATTTTTATTGGGTTCTTTGTCTTATTGAGATGAGAAGTTCCTTGTATAATCTCGATAGAAGTCCTTTACCAAGTAGTTGTTTTGCAAATACTGTCTCCCAGTCTGAGGCTCGTCTGGTCATTTTATTTACAGTGTCTTAAGAATAGATGTTTAAAATATTTTTCTTTAGGGTTTAAGTTTCTTAGTCTTATCTGAAAACATCTTTGCCTGATCCAAACTTACAAAGATGCTTCTTCTGTTTGGTTCTTCTAGAAATGTTGTGGCTTTATATTTTATGTTTAAGTCTATGATCCAATTTGACATTAAAAAAAAAATACGATGTGAAGGGAGGATTGAGGCCTTTTGGGTTTAGAGTTATAGAAAGACCCAGAATGAAAGTATGGTATCCAGGCATATATCAAATACTACCCTATGTGCTGACTTTCTCTGATCAGAGAAAAGTGCTGTTTGGTTCCATAGTGGTCTCTGGCTGCCATATTCTCCCAGTGAAGTTACTGTTCATTTTTCTTTAGCAGCATGTTTAACATCATCTCACCTTATTACTGAGTTTATGCTGCTCACTTAGATAGCTGAACAGTCACCGTATCTCTTTTCAATTTTAGTTTCAAGCCTTAGAGGAGCATTATGTACCTGTTTAAGTCGGTTACTCAGTAGGTGTGGTAATGTACAGAGGTAATGTAACTATTGTACGAGGGAAGAATGTTACTGAAAGAGCTTTGCTGTGATTTTTCCCTCTGAGCTTTTAAAGTGCATTTTATTATTTATTTATTTATTTTAAAAAATATTTTATTTATTTATTTGACAGACAGAGATCACAAGCAGGCAGAGAAGCAAGCAGAGAGAGAGGAGGAAGCAGGCTCCCTGCTGAGCTGAGAGCCCAATGCAGGGCTCGATCCCAGGACCCTGGGATCATGACCTGAGCTGAAGGCAGAGGCTTTAACCCACTGAGCCACGCAGGCGCCCCTTAAAGTGCATTTTTAATGTAACAGAATTCAGCAAAACAGACCACTGCACATAGGAACTCAGATACTGGGACTCTGGCACGTGATCCAGGACTTAGGCTCGTGGCATGGAAGCCCTTCTGAGCATGCTTACATTTCAGCAACCAATAATTTAAGTTACTCTGTCAAGAGTGCCCTTATCCCTGCCAAGTTAATCATAAAGAAGCTGGTGTGCCTTTCTCACTTTCAGGTCCTCACAGTATTGGCTTCCCTCCTTCTGCACACTGTTAACAAGCAATACAATGGGTCTAACAGTTACAAAGCAGGGAAATGTCATAAGAAGTACAAAACCCTCAGAACCGTGTTTTTATTGTTTTCTTTTTCTCTAATAGGATACGATTTTCCACCCTGCTATATTACAAGAGGACAAACCACACTCTCTCCTTTACAACTTGGCTTTTCCATCTCAGACACAGCCAGATTTTTATTTGCAGCGGTGTATATCTTTTCTTTTTCTCTTTGTTTTTAAAGATTTTATTTATTTATTTGACAGAGAGAGAGAGAGAGAGATCACAAGTAGGCAGAAAGGCAGGCAGAGTGAAGGGGAGAAGCAGGCTACCTGCTGAGCAGAGAGCCCAATGTGGGGCTCGATCCCAGGACCCTGAGACCATGACCTGAGCCGAAGGCAGAGACTTAACTCACTGAGGCACCCAGGTGCCCATGCAGCAATATATTTCTTTTCTTTTCTTTTCTTTTTTTAAAGATTTTATTTATTTGACACAGAGAGAGAAATCACAAGTAGGCAGAGAGGCAGGCAGAGAGAGGGGAGAAAGCAGGTTCCCCCGCGGAGCAGAGAGCCCGATGTGGGGCTCGATCCCAGGACCCTGGGATCATGACCCAAGTTGAAGGCAGAGGCTTTAACCCACTTAGCCACCCAGGTGCCCCGCAATATATTTCTTTTTTTTATTTTTTTTTTATTTTTATTTCCAGCATAACAGTATTCATTATTTTTGCACCACACCCCGTGCTCCATGCAATCCGTGCCCTCTATAATACCCACCACCTGGTACCCCAACCTCCCACCCCCCGTCCCTTCAAAACCCTCAGATTGTTTTTCAGAGTCCATAGTCTCTCATGGTTCACCTCCCCTTCCAATTTCCCCCAACTCCCTTCTCCACTCTAAGTCCCCATGTCCTCCATGCTATTTGTTATGCTCCACAAATAAGTGAAACCATATGATAGTTGACTCTCTCTGCTTGACTTATTTCACTCAGCATAATCTCTTCCAGTCCCGTCCATGTTGCTACAAAAGTTGGGTATTCATCCTTTCTGATGGAGGCATAATACTCTATCCCCAGGGGTACAGGTCTGTGAACCGCAATATATTTCTTAATAACACTCTAGCAACACTTCACAATATTCCACTGGCAGAAACTTGTTTTGGTGGAGACGGGACAAAACCTTTCTTGAAATGGGTGCAAGAGAGAACAGGAAGCCAAGAAGCAAAGACAGTACAAAAAAGGTGTTGCTAGAAGAGGAAAAGAAAAATAGGATGATAGAAATGAGGGTTTTTAAAGACAGAAGACACTGGTCATAAGGAATGGACAACTTACTGCTTTCATTTGGGAAACTGGTTATTGGAATACTGTTGGCAAGCAGGGCAGGAAACAGACTTGCACAAAACTCAACACCCAAACAACTTTCATCACACTCACCAATGACCTGCATACGGCCAAATTCAGCCATCCATTTTCAGCCCTCAATTATTTAACCTATCTGAAGCATTGGCACAGTGGGTCATTCCCTCTTTCTTGAAAGACTTTTCTCACTAAGCTTTCAGGATGCCACTTTTTCCTTTTGTCTTCTTCCCTGCCTGCTTCTTCTCTGTCTCCTTTACTCGTTCCCCATGAACTCCTCAAGTTTAGGCAGTGGACTGCTTTTCTTCTTTTTCTATATTCAAGCCTGAGGGGATCTCATTCAGTCTCATCAATTTATATACCACCACAGTTGACAGAAGAGTGTCTCACTCTCCAAAGATGTTCACATCTGAACTCCTGGAACCTGTAAACATGTTACCTTACTTGGCAAAAAGGAATTAAGTTTGCAGATGGAATTAAGGTGATGACTAGTCAGCTGTCCTTAAAATAGATTAATCTGGATTATCCAGATGGGCCCAATGTAATCCTACGAGGTGCTTAAAGTATAAGAGGGAGAGGGAAGGGGAGGTCAGAGTGACGCATGGTGAGAAACACTCCAGTCACCTTTGCTGGCGGTGAAGATGGAGGGAGGCAGCCATGAGCTGAGGAATGCAACAGCGTCCAGAAGCTTTGAAAAAGCAAAGACACGGATTCTCCTCTAGAGTCTCCAGAAAGTAACATAGCCCTGTCCACATCTTGATTTTAGCCCAGTGAGATCTGTGTCAGGCTTCTGACTTACAGGATTATAAAACAATAAATCTGTGTTGTTTTAAGCTATCACATTTGTAGTACTTGTTACAAGAGTAATGAGAAGCTCATACAACTAAATGAAAGCTGTTATCTTTTTTATTACTCTTATGTTCAACTAGCCAGCGTATAGTGCATGATTAGTTTTTGATTCAGTGTTCAGCGATTCATTAGTTGTGTATAACCCCATGCTCATCACCACACATACCCTCCTTAATACCTATTACCCATTAACTCATCCTCCTACTCCCCTCCTTTCTGTAACCTTCAGTTTGGTTCCTAGAGTTCAGAGTCTCTCATAGCAAATCTCTTGCTCTGATTTCTTTGCATTCAGTTTTCCCTTCCTCCCCCTGTGGTCCTCCGTTTTATCCCTAATGTTCTACATATGAGTGAATCCATATGATAATTGCCTTTCTTTGCTTGACTTATTTCACTTAGCATAATCCCTTCCAGTTCCATCCATGTCAGTGTAAAAGTAGGGTATTCATCCTTTCTGATGGCTGAATAATATTCCATTGTATATATATATGAACCACATCTTCTTTACTTATTCATCTATTGAAGGACATCTCAGCTCCTTCTGCAGTGGGTCTATTATGGACACTGCTGCTATGAACACTGGGGTGCATGTGCCCCTTCTTTTCCCTACATCTGTATCTTTGGGGTAATTACCTAGTAGTGTAATGGCTGGGTCATAGGGTAGCTCTATTTTTAACATCTTGAGGATCCTCTATACTGTTTTCCAGAGTAGCTGCACCAGCTTGCATTCCCACCAGCAGTGTAAGAGGGTTCCCCTTTCTCTACATCCTCATCAACAATTGTTGTTTCCTGTCTTCAAAATATAGGAATAGAGGGAACATACCTCAATATCATAAAAAGCCATCTATGAAAAGCCCACAGTGATTATTATTCTCAATGGGGAAAAACTAAGAGATTTTCCTTTAAGGTAAGCAGAATGACAGGGATGCCCATTCTCACCACTTTTGTTTAACATAGTACTAGAAATCCTAGCCTCAGCAATCAGACACACACACAAAATAAAAGGTGTTCAAATTGACAAAGAAGAAATCAAACTCTCTCTCTTCACAGATGACATGATACTTTATGTGGAAAACCTAAAAGACTCCACCTCCAAATTACTAGAATTCATACAGCAATTCAGCAACATGGCAGGAACCAAAATCAATGCACAGAAATCATTTGCATTTCTATACACTAACAATGTGACTGAAGAAAGAGAAATTGAGGACTCAATTCCATTTCTAATAGCAACAAAAAAACCTCCACAAGATACCTTGTAGGGGAGGGGTCAAGATGGCAGAGAAGTAGCAGGCTGAGTGACATCAAGTAGCTACTTCTCTCATTGAAGTAGCAGGCTGAGATGACATCAAGTAGCAGGAGATCAAGCTAAATAGTTTATCAAACCATTCTGAATACCTACAATTCCAACAGGAGACTGAAGAGAAGAAGAACAGCAATTCTAGAAACAGAAAATCGACCACTTTCTGAAAGGTAGGGCCAGCAGAGAAGTGAATCCAAAGCAATGGGAAGATAGACTGTGGGGGGAGGGGCCGGCTCCCGGCAAGTGGCAGAGCAACAGAGTACAAAATCAGAACTTTTAAAAGTCTTCTCCACTTTTAAAAGGGACATCACTCTAGAGGCTAAGCCGGGGTGAAGCCCATGTGGGGACAGCGTGATCTCAGTTTCCACGGGGTCACAGAAGGATTTGGGGGTGTCTGAGTGTCTCAGTGCTCACAGGTATTAGAGTGGGGATGCTGGCTACAGAGACAGAGCTAAGGAGTTACTTTACACTGTGATCCATGGCAAAATCAGGCCACCGCTCTGTGAGCAGAGACCCCCCAACAAGATCTGGGGAGGACCCCCCTCCCCGGAAGAGAGCAGGGATCTCCTGGGTTTGGAGACTCCAGGCAGGGCTATGTGCCAGAAACAGAGACGCTTGGTCACAGGCTGGGTGAGCTCAGAAAATGGCCAGAGGCCAGGGAGATGGGAGTGATTGAGCGCTTCTCTCTGAGTGCACACTGAGGAGTGGGGCCCTAAGCTCTTGGCTCCTCTCAGGGCAGAGATTGGGAGGCCACCAATTTCATTGCTGTCCTCCAGAGCTCTACAGAAAGTGTTCAGGAAACAAAAACTCCCAAAAGTAAA
The DNA here is from genome assembly GCF_009829155.1 of Mustela erminea. Classification (NCBI taxonomy): domain Eukaryota; kingdom Metazoa; phylum Chordata; class Mammalia; order Carnivora; family Mustelidae; genus Mustela; species Mustela erminea. The sequence goes on from NC_045614.1 coordinate 45,721,597, forward strand.
CCCAAGCGGATTACTTAGCCCGGCCCCTGGTAAGGGCAGTGCAATTCCACCTCAGGCAAAGACTCCTGAGAATCAGTACAACCGGCCCCTCCCCCAGAAGATCAGCAAGAAATCCAGCCAAGACCAAGTTCACTTACCAAGGAGAACAGCGGAATTCCAGAGGAAGAGAAAGCAAAGCATGGAATTCATGTCTTTCTCCCCATGATTCTTTAGTTTTGCAAAGTTAATTAGTTTTGTTTTTTAGGCTAAAATTTTTGTAACGTTTACTCTTTCCTCTTTTAACGTTTTAAAACTAGTTTATCTTAACAATACCTTTCATAAAAAAAAAATCTTTTTTTGAACCTTCATTATTATAGTCATATTTTATCCTTCATTGTATCTAACTTTATTTTTTGTATACACATAGGCTTTTGTCTTCTAAAAAGTTTGGGATATGACTCCTAATAGATCAAAATATACCCTAAAGCTAGCACAGGGCTTTGTTCTAGTCTCCAGCCTGAGCAAATTCTCTCCACTTTCTTTTTCTTTATTCTCCCAACCAACTTATCTTATCAACTCTTTTTTTTAGAAATTTTTAAAAATAATTTTCATCTTTATAGGCATATTCCATCCCTTCATCGTGTTTACCCTTATTTTGTGTATATATATATATATTTTTTTTCCATTCTTTAAAATTTTGGAGGTAGTTTGTTCTAAGAAACCAAAATACTAGCAAAATTAAGTGGGTGACTCTATTCTTTTCACCAGTCTAATGTATATATTTTCTTTTTAATATTTTTTCTTTATTTTTTCTTTTTAAATTTTTTTTTTTCCTGAACTTCTTTACCTCCTCTCTTCCCCCAACAATTTGGGGTCTCTTCTGATTTGGTTAAAGCACATTTTCCTGGGGTCTTTGCCACCCTTTTAGTATTTTATTCACTCCTTCATATATTCTTATCTGGATAAAATGACAAGGCAGCAAAACTCACCATAAAAAAAAGAACAAAAGGCAGTACTGAAGGCTAGGAACCTAATCAATACAGACATTGGTAATATGTCAGATCTAGAGTTCAGAATGATGATTCTCAAGGTGCTAGCCAGGCTCGAAAAATGCATGGAAGATATTAGAGAAACCCTGTCTGGAGAAATAAAAGAACCAAAATCTAACCAAGTTGAAATAAAAAAAGCTATTAATGAGGTACAATAAAAACTGGAGGCTCTTACTGCTAGGATAAATGAAGCAGAGGAAAGAATTAGTGATATAGAAGACCAAATGACAGAGAATAAAGAAGCCAAGCAAAAGAGAGACAAACAACTTCTGGACCATGAGGGGAGAATTCGAGGGATAAGTGATACCATAAGATGAAACAACATTAAAATAATTGGGATTCCAGAAGAGGAAGAAAGAGAGAGTGACAGAAAGTATATTGGAGAGAATTATTGGAGAGAATTTCCCTAATATGGCAAAGGGAACAAGCATCAAATTCCAGGAGGTGCAGAGAAACCCTCTCAAAATCAATAAGAATAGGTCCACACCCTATCATCTAATAGTAATATTTACAAGTCTTAGTGATGAATAGAAAATCCTAAAAGCAGCCTGGGACAAGAAGTCTGTTGTATACAATGGTAAAAATATTAGATTGGCAGCAGACTTACCCACAGAGACCTGGCAGGCCAGAAAGAACTGGCATGACATATTTAGAGCAATAACTGAGAAAAACATGCAGCCAAGAATACTATATCCAGCCAGGCTATCATTGAAAATAGGAGAGATAAAAATCACATGGAACATTCTCCAGAATAGATCACATCCTGGGTCACAAAATCAGGTCTCGACCGGTCTCAAAAGATTGGGATCATTCCTTGCATATTTTCAGACCACAGTGCCCTGAAGCTAGAACTCAATCACCAAAGGAAATTTGGAAAGAACCCAGATACATGGAGACTAAAGAGCATCCTACTAAAGAATGAATGGGTCAACCAGGAAATTAAAGAAGAATTGAAATAATTCATGGAAACAAATGAACATGAAAACATAATAGTTCAAAATCTGTGGGACACAGCAAAGGTAGTCTTGAAAGGAAAATATATAGCAATACAAGCCTTTCTCAAGAAACAAGAAAGGTCTCCAATACACAACCCAACCCTATACCTAAAGGGGCTGGAGAAAGAACAGCAAAGAAAGCCTAAACCCAGCAGGAGAAGAGAAATCATAAAAGATTAGAACAGAAATCAATGAAATAGAAACCAAAAAAAACCCAATAGAACAAATCAACAAAACTAGGAGCTGGTTCTTTGAAAGAATTAATAAGATTGATAACCCCCTGGCCAGACTTATTGAAAAGAAAAGACAAAAGACCTAAATAAATAAAATGAATGAAAGAGGAGAGATGACAACTAACACCAAAGAAATACAAACAATTATAAGAACATATTATAGGCAACTATATGCCAGCAAATTTGACAATCTGAAAGAAATGGATGTATTCCTAGAGACATATAAACTACCACACCTGAACCAGGAAGAAATAGAAAACCTGAACAGACCCATAACCAGTATGGAGATTGAAGCAGTCATCAAAAATCTCCAAAAAAACAAGAGCCAATGGCCACACAGCTTCCCAGGGGAATTCTACCAAACATTTAAAGAAAAATTAATTCCTATTCTCCTGAAACTGTTCCAAAAAATAGAAATGGAAGGAAGACTTCCAAACCCGTTTTATGAGGCCAACATTACCTTGATCCCAAAACCAGAAAAGGATCCCATCAAAAAAGTGAATTACAGACCAATATCCTAGATGAACACAGATGTGGAAATTCTCACCAAAATACTAGCCAATAGGATCCAACAGTACATTAAAAGGATTATTCACCACGACCAAGTGGGATTTATTCCAGGGCTGCAAGGTTGGTTCAACATCTGCAAGTCAATCAATGTGATACAATAAATTAATAAAAGAAAGGGCAAGAACCATCTGATACTCTCAATAGATGCTGAAAAAGCATTTGACAAAGTACAGAATCCTTTCCTGATCAAAACTCTTCAAAGTGTAGGGATAGAGGGTACATACCTCAATATCATCAAAGCCATCTATGAAAAAACCAATGCAAATATCATTCTCAATGGAGAAAAACTGAGAGCTTTTCTGCTAAGGTCAGGAACACGGCAGGGAGGTCCATTATCACCACTGCTATTCAACATAGTACTAGAAGTCCTAGCCTCGGCAATCAGACAACAAAAAGAAATTAAAGTAACCCAAATCGGCAAAGAAGAAGTCAAACTATCACTCTTTGCAGATGATATAATACTATATGTAGAATACCCAAAAGATTCCACTCCAAACCTGCTAGAACTTGTATAGGAATTCAGTGAAGTGTCAGGATATAAAATCAATGAACAGAAATCAGTTCTTTCTTCACACCAACAAGACAGAAGAAAGAAAAATTAAGGAGTCAGTCCCATTTACGATTGCACCCAAAACCATGAGATACCTAGGAATAAACCTAAGCAAAGAGGCAAAGAATCTGTCTCAGAAAACTATAAAGTACTCATGAAAGAAATTGAGGAAGACACAAAGAAATGTAAAAATGGTCCATGCTCATAGAGTGAAAGAACAAATATTGTGAAAATATCTATGCTACCTAAAGCAATCTACACATTTAATGCAATCCTTATCAAAATCCCATCCATTTTTTACAAAGAAATGGAAAAAATAATCCTAAAATTTATATGGAACCAGAAAAGACCTCGAGGAGCCAGAGGAATATTGAAAAAGAAAGTCAAAGTTGGTGGCATCCCAATTCCAGACTTCATTACAAAGCTGTCATCATCAAGACAGTATGGTACCGGCATAAAAACAGACACATAGATCAATGGGACAGAATAGAGAGCCCAGAAATAGACCCTCAACTCTATGGCCAACTCATCTTCAACAAATCAAGAAAGAATATACAATGGAAAAAAAGACAGCCTCTTCAATAAAGGGTCCTGGGAAAATTGGACAGCTGCATGCATAAGAATGAGACACACCATTCTCTTACATCATACATAAAGATAAATGTAAAATGGATGAAAGACCTCAATGTAAGACAGGAATCCATCAAAATCCAAGAGGATAACATAAGTCGTAACCTTTTCAACATTGGCCACAGTGACCTCTTTCAAGATATATCTTTAAATGCAAGGGAAGCAAGGGCAAAAATGAATTTTGGGGACTTCATAAATATAAAAAACTTTGGCAAAGTAAAGGAAATAGTCAACAAAACTAAGAGGCAACCCATGGAATGAGAGAAGATATTTACAAATGACATCATAAATAAAGGGCTGGTATCCAAGATCTATAAAGAATTTCTGAAAGTCAACACCCAAGAAGTAAATAATCCATTCGATAAATGGGCAGAAAACATGAACAGACACTTCTGCAAATAAGACATACAAATAGCCAAAAGACACATGAAAAAATGTTCAACATCACTAGCCATCAGGGAAATAAATACAAATCAAAACCACAATGAACTACCACCTTACACCAGTTAGAATGGCCAAAATTAACAAGACTGAAAGCTGTTATCTTCAATTATTTTTTATCCAGCCTAGATCTTTCTTCTGAACTTGAAGTTGCTCACTTGATAACTCTACATAAATATTTAATTCATAAAAACTAAGTTCAAGACTTGCCCCCAGAAGTTGATCCTTCCATTCCATGTCTTTTGCTCCCAGACCAAAGGACATGCATTCATCTCTGATTCTTTCATACTCACTTCACCCCTCAGCAGATTCTATAAGCTCTACCTTCAAAATATGACTCAAATTCAACCACTCTTTTCTTTATCAGCATGACTGTCCTTGTATCACTTTTCAAGTCACCATGATTTCTCAACTTATTGCAATGTCCTCCAAATTGGTTGCCCCTTTCCCTCCCTTTCCCCTTATCGACTAATCCATAAAATTTTGCTCCTTTCAAAATATTAAATATGCCTTTTCTGATTATGGCTTTGTAACTCATACACAGTGAAATCTAAGTGCCTTACTATCTATCACCTATCATGTCCCGCATTATCTGTGTCCTTTCATTTGCTTGTCCCTGTACCTGGGGATCTCTATTGCTTGATTTTGCCTTCTTTTAGGTTTTTCTCAAATGTTACCTTATTAAACATGCCTTCTCTCACCACCTTTATAAAATATTACCTCCCAACCCCCCATTTCCCACTGACATTTGTATAGTGCTTATTATTACCTGAAATCTAACTTTTTCATGATTTTTTAAGTTCTGTCTCCACCATTAAAATATAAGATCCCTAGAACAGAGCCTTGATCTGCTTTGTTTCTTGTTATGGCCTCAGCACTTAGAACAAAGTCTGGAATGCAGCTGACTGTTCAATATAGACCATTTTGTTAATTCGGTTAATTTTCAGTTTGTTAACTGAATTAACAAAATGGCCTTGTATATTAATGATTGGAAACAAGTTCACCTTGCTAGAGAAGAGACATAATATAGGGAGCCTTGGAGTTAGATGGCTTTAGAATTGGATGCAGGTTCCTGCACTTACTAGTTCTGAGGCCTGGGGTAAGTGAATTAACCTCTCAGAGCTTTCATTCCCTCATCTATAAAACACAAATTATTTTAAGCATTGAATGATGGGAGAAAAGTCAGGAGTTTAGAGAAGGGATTCAGACTGGAGACTGAAATTTGGAAAGTTATACATGTACAGATGGTGTAAAAAGCCAGGAACATGGATAAGGTTACTCACTGAAGGGGGTAAATGGGCAAAAGATCAAAATACAGCTCTAGGATCCTCCAAATATTGAGATATTGTGGGGGAAAGGATAAACAGCAGAAGAGAACATGAAGGAAGAATCAGAAAGGAAGGAAAAGAGCTAGAAAGAGTTGTCACTCAGAAGACAATAGGAATGACTCACTGTACCAATTCTACTGATAGCTTACGATGAGGTCTATATTAAGTACGTGATAAAAATTAGTTATGTACAATATGTTCTTGTATTAGTTTACTATATTAGTTTACCATAGATACCATAACAAAATACCACAGAGTGGGTGGCTTAAACAACAGAAATGTATTTTCTCATCATTCTGATCTACGTCCAGAATGAAGGTTTTGAAAGGCGTGGTTTATCCCGACCCTTCTCTCTGAGGTTTGCAGATGGCCACTTAATTGCTGTTACCTTACATGGCCTTTTCTCTGTGTCTGCACCCCTGTCTGAAGGGTGTGTCTCCAAATGTAGTCACATTGAGGACTGGAGCTTCAAAACATAAATTTTGGGGAATACACTGCAGCCTATAACAATGCCCATTTCTTATAAGGGTGCATGTGTGGGTTGATTTGCTTGTGTGCGTATGAGTGTATGAAATGGAAGCATTAATAAAGAAATACAAATAATGGTTATTTCTGGGTATGGAGTTTTGGAGTTTAAGTGGTTTTATTTCCTAATTTAACTTTCCTGGAATTTCTAAATTTTCTGCAATAAACACGTATGATTTTTATAATCAGAAAAATTTTTTAAAAAGTATTACAAAAATTAGCACGATGGTGATTTTGGAGCAGGAAAAATGATGGTATTGGTCAGAGAGATATTCAAAGGCAGTATGAATGGAGATGTGGCTGGCCACCATGGAAGATCTCTTAAAGTCCATGAAAATATTATCTACATATGTAAAGAAAATATAAGTAAATGTGGAATATTATAGTTGTAATACATCTGTATCACTTTGTTTTGGATACAAAGACTGCACTATTGATTTGCTCCCAAAGTGTATTTCTGAAATACTATGTGTGGGGAATGTTAATAAGTATTGAAGGTACAAAGGTTTCAGTGTTCATGGAGGTTGATTAAACTCTAGGTTTCCTGATTTTTTCACTTCAAAATTCTACTATGCAAAATTCTATTATTCTTTTCAGAATTCTATTATGCATATATAATAGGGTAAAATATATACTATTTTAAAATGTATTTGACCATAGAATCTTCATTCTTTTTAGTATTCTGTTTGAGTAGTTATTTTCTTCGGGGGAGGGACACACATTGACAAGTACTGCTATATACAAATGACTGAAAAGCTTCCTAATTTTAAAATATGTTACAAAGATATAGTGTAGTACTGGCATTGGCATAAAGACAAACATATATGCCAATGGAACAAAATGACACCACATCTGAAACTAATGATGTTTTATATGTTAGCTAATTGAATTTAGATTTAAAAAAAAAATGTAGAGCCCAGAAAGGAACCAATGCATATTGTACAAGGACACCAAAAACACACAATGGAGAAAGGAGAGTCACTTCAACAAAAGGAGTTGGAAAGCTGAGTATCCGCATGTAAAATGGTTAAACTGGACTGCTATCTTACACAATAACAAAAATCAATTCAAAATGGGTCAAAAACAAATGTAAGAATTGAAACTATAAAAGTCCTATGAGAAAAACAGAGGAAAACTTGGCCTTGGCAAGACCTTGATTCAAGACCTTGGTCTTGGCAATGGCTTCTGAATATAACACCCAAACCACAGGAAACAAAAGCAAAAATACACAATGTATACACAATGATATAGTTGAAACTAAAAAGGTGATGCACAGCAAGGAAAAACAATCAACAGAGTGACCTTGATTTTTTTTAAAACAAGTGATTCTATCCTGGCTGAGCCTGTTCTACGAATTGGACCCTCTCTAGCTCCAATAAAAATGAGTTAGCAATCTCACAGGGATGAGGCTGGGCATCTCTACTGAAAACAAACCCAGAAATCTCTCTGCAGGTCATTGTGATGCACGTCCATGTTGGGGACTAATAGCTTAGACCTTTGAGCAGTATTAAAATGGGAATATCCCCAGAATAAACAGGACAGGTCCCATTTCAAGACTGTGCTAGGAGTAACGGCCGTATCATTAAGCAAGAAAGACCCAGAAAGCAGGTTTTGATCCAAGGATGGCTGGAAATAAGTTGAAGGCATTCAGAATCTAAATGACTAGAAAAAGGAAGATGGCTGGGATTCAGACTGGGAAAAGTATGGGCTTTGTCCTGAGGAACAACGGAATTTGAATCCTATCTCTGCCATTGCTATATAACCATGGTCACATGACTTAATCTCTGTTTCCTCCCTCCTTATTTGTGGGTTGGAGAGATAGTAAAGAATGCCTACTTCCTAAGAATGCTAGGGAAATTGAATAAATGAAATTATGAGTGGCAAGGACGTGATTTTGCCTTAACTATATTCCTGAAAATTTGGAAGAAATGTTAACAGTGTCTTTTATGACAAGCATAAAATACAACCCAAGCATACACACAACTAGTTATCTCACCAAGAGGCAGCAGCTGGGCTTGCCAGTTCCATAATGACACAACCATGAAATATTAAAATTGTCTATGGTTGGAAATTGCTAGGAGTGACACAAAGAGAAAGCATCCTGTTCTCAAGCTGAGAGTGAATAAAAGTGGAATTTGAGGCAGCGACTAGTAGTATTAAATAGCAAGTAATTCCCACTTTTTAAGTACCAGAAATTATACTGTGGCAGTACATGTCCCTGCAGGAGATGAAGAAATAGTGACAAAGCAGGGGCTTTCAATCACACAACCACAATGACTGGATGTTTTGAGGGAAGACACCTCATCTCTGGTTTTTTCAAGGATATCAGAGTTTTTGGTTATTAATGTTCACTATTTCCTGGGAGTTAAATTTTTGTTGATAAAGCATCCATTAATTTATTTTTTGACTAGGAAGGATTTGGCACAAAAGCCAGTCTCTCAGGTGTATTGGCATTGCTTTTGCTCCCAAATAGGGAGTCAGAAGCAGCCTCAGGGCCATTTATGCAAAAGTAGAGCATGTTTCTTTCTCTGCATTTCTTTCTGGGTAGAGTTGAGTGTGGCAGAGCTGGCTTGTAAAGTCAGAAGAATGGGCCACCAGAAATGGCAGTATAGAGACTATTAAATAGAGTTCATTTCCCTGGTTTTGATGCACTCACCTCATCTGTATGTTACAGCACCCAGCTGTTTCTCCACTTAATCATTATTCTGCCATTTGTTTAGCTGCCAACGCTCTCCCCTTCCTTAACCATGTGCTGCCATAAACTTCAGAAGCCGCCATTGCAGGAGTGAGCCAGATCAGGGAGAACAAATATACAGATAAACAAATGGGATAAAAGTAGATTAACTTTTGTTTAACAACTTCTACATTATTTTTCCATCACTAGCTACTAATCAGACCCCTTAAATAAATCCTGCCCTTCTGCCAGTTAAGATTTGAATGTGACTTGAATCTTCATGGTTAAACCTTTTGGGACTGGCCAAATACCCATTGTAATTATAATCTTTGGTTTGTTCCCTGGTGGGAACTACTTTAACCTCAGTCCTCACCCTTTCAAATTCATGATTCTGGAAGCTTTAGTGAATTGTGGGAAAGAGTCATTTTACATAATTAAGATGCTTTCCAGATGAAGGGTCAAGATGGCAGAGAAGTAGCAGGCTGAGACTGCTTCAGCTAGCCGGAGATCAGCTAGATAGCTTATCTAAAGATTGCAAACACCTGAAAATCCATCGGCAGATCGAAGAGAAGAAGAACAGCAATTCTGGAAACAGAAAAACAACCACTTTCTGAAAGGTAGGACCGGCGGAGAAGTGAATCCAAAGCGACGGGAAGATAGACCCCGGGGGGAGGGGCCGGCTCCCGGCAAGCGGCGGAGCAACGGTGCACAAAATCAGGACTTTTAAAAGTCTGTTCCACTGAGGGACATCGCTCCAGAGGCTAAACCGGGGCGAAGCCCACACGGGTTCAGCGTGGCCTCAGGTCCCGCAGGGTCACAGAAGGATCAGGGGTGTCTGAGTGTCGCAGACCTTGCGGGTATTGGAACGGGAAAGCCGGCTACAAAGACAGAGCCGACAGTAAGCTCACAGCTCGGTGTTACCTTGAACTGGTCGCAGGCTCGGAGAGCTCGGAGCGCGGCCGGAGGTCAGGCAGACGGGAGTAACTGGGTGCTGTTCTCGGAGGGCGCACTGAGGAGTGCGGCCCTGGGCTCTCGGCTCCTCCGGGCTGGAGACCAGGAGGCCGCCATTTGTATTCCCGTCCTCAGGAACTCTACGGAAAGCGCTCAGGGAACAAAAGCTCCTGAAAGCAAACCCGAGCGGATTACTCACCCCGGCCCCGGGTAAGGGCGGTGTAATTCCGCCTGGGGCAAAGACACTTGAGAATCACTACAACAGGCCCCTCCCCCAGAAGATCAACAAGAAATCCAGCCGAGACCAAGTTCACCTACCAAGGAGTGCGGTTTCAATACCAAGGAGAGCAGCAGAATTCCAGAGGAGGAGAAAGCCAAGCACGGAACTCATGGCTTTTTCCCTGTGATTTTTTTTAGTCTTGCAGTTAATTTAATTTTTTTCTTTTTCATTTTTTGTTTTTTGTTTTTTGTTTTTTTTTCCTCGCCTTCGGGTAAAATTTTTTTTTTTTAACTGTTACCTTTTTCTTTTTAAACGATTTTTTACTAGTTTAATATATATATTTTTTCTTTTTTACATTTTTCTTAGGTGTTTTCCTTTTTTTTTTTTAATTCTTTTCTTTTTTCTTTTTTCTTTTTTCTTTTTTTTTCTTTCTTCCTTTTTGAACCTCTTTTTATCCCCTTTCTCCCCCCTCACGATTTTGGATCTCTTCTAATTTGGTTAAAGCATTTTTTCCTGGGGTTGTTGCCACCCTTTTAGTATTTTACTTGCCCCTTCATATACTCTTATCTGGACAAAATGACAAGACGGAAAAATTCAACACAAAAAAAAGAACAGAGGCAGTACCGAAGGCTAGGGACCTAATCAATACAGACATTGGTAATATGTCAGATCTAGAGTTCAGAATGACAATTCTCAAGGTTCTAGCCGGGCTCGAAAAAGGCATGGAAGATATTAGAGAAACCCTCTCGAGAGATATAAAAGCCCTTTCTGGAGAAATAAAAGAACTAAAATCTAACCAAGTTGAAATAAAAAAAGCTATTAATGAAGTGCAATCAAAAATGGAGGCTCTCACTGCTAGGATAAATGAGGCAGAAGAAAGAATTAGTGATATAGAAGACCAAATGACAGAGAATAAAGAAGCTGAGCAAAAGAGGGACAAACAGCTACTGGACCACGAGGGGAGAATTCGAGAGATAAGTGACACCATAAGACGAAACAACATTAGAATAATTGGGATTCCAGAAGAAGAAGAAAGAGAGAGGGGAGCAGAAGGTATACTGGAGAGAATTATTGGGGAGAATTTCCCCAATATGGCAAAGGGAACGAGCATCAAAATTCAGGAGGTTCAGAGAATGCCCCTCAAAATCAATAGGAATAGGCCCACACCCCGTCACCTAATAGTAAAATTTACAAGTCTCAGTGACAAAGAGAAAATCCTGAAAGCAGCCCGGGAAAAGAAGTCTGTAACATACAATGGTAAAAATATTAGATTGGCAGCTGACTTATCCACAGAGACCTGGCAGGCCAGAAAGAGCTGGCATGATATTTTCAGAGCACTAAACGAGAAAAACATGCAGCCAAGAATACTATATCCAGCTAGGCTATCATTGAAAATAGAAGGAGAGATTAAAAGCTTCCAGGACAAACAAAAACTGAAAGAATTTGCAAATACCAAACCAGCTCTACAGGAAATCTTGAAAGGGGTCCTCTAAGCAAAGAGAGAGCCTACAAGTGGTAGATCAGAAAGGAACAGAGACCATATACAGTAACAGTCACCTTACAGGCAATACAATGGCACTAAATTCATATCTCTCAATAGTTACCCTGAATGTTAATGGGATAAATGCCCCTGTCAAAAGACACAGGGTATCAGAATGGATAAAAAAACAAAACCCATCTCTATGTTGCCTCCAAGAAACTCATTTTAAGCCCGAAGACACCTCCAGATTTAAAGTGAGGGGGTGGAAAAGAATTTACCATGCTAATGGACATCAGAAGAAAGCAGGAGTTGCAATCCTTATATCAGATCAATTAAATTTTAAGCCAAAGACTATAATAAGAGATGAGGAAGGACACTATATCATACTCAAAGGGTCTGTCCAACAAGAAGATTTAACAATTTTAAATATCTATGCCCCCAACGTGGGAGCAGCCAACTATATAAACCAATTAATAACAAAATCAAAGAAACACATCAACAATAATACAATAATAGTAGGGGACTTTAACACTCCCCTCACTGAAATGGACAGATCATCCAAGCAAAAGATCAGCAAGGAAATAAAGGCCTTAAACGACACACTGGACCAGATGGACATCACAGATATATTCAGAATATGTCATCCCAAAGCAACAGAATACACATTCTTCTCTAGTGCACATGGAACATTCTCCAGAATAGATCACATCCTGGGTCCTAAATCAGGACTCAACCGGTATCAAAAGATTGGGATCATTCCCTGCATATTTTCAGACCACAATGCTCTAAAGCTAGAATTCAACCACAAAAGGAAGTTTGGAAAGAACCCAAATACATGGAGACTAAACAGCATCCTTCTAAAGAATGAATGGGTCAACCGGGAAATTAAAGAAGAATTGAAAAAAATCATGGAAACAAATGATAATGAAAATACAACGGTTCAAAATCTGTGGGACACAACAAAGGCAGTCCTGAGAGGAAAATATATAGCGGTACAAGCCTTTCTCAAGAAACAAGAAAGGTCTCAGGTACACAACCTAACCCTACACCTAAAGGAGCTGGAGAAAGAACAAGAAAGAAACCCTAAGCCCAGCAGGAGAAGAGAAATCATAAAGATCAGAGCAGAAATCAATGAAATAGAAACCAAAAAAACAATAGAACAAATCAACGAAACTAGGAGCTGGTTCTTTGAAAGAATTAATAAAATTGATAAACCCCTGGCCTGACTTATCAAAAAGAAAAGAGAAAGGACCCAAATAAATAAAATCATGAATGAAAGAGGAGAGATCACAACTAACACCAAAGAAATACAAACTATTATAAGAACATACTATGAGCAACTCTACGCCAATAAATTTGACAATCTGGAAGAAATGGATGCATTCCTAGAAACATATAAACTACCACAACTGAACCAGGAAGAAATAGAAAGCCTGAACAGACCCATAACCAGTAAGGAGATTGAAACAGTCATTAAAAATCTCCAAACAAACAAAAGCCCAGGGCCAGACGGCTTCCCGGGGGAATTCTACCAAACATTTAAAGAAGAACTAATTCCTATTCTCCTGAAACTGTTCCAAAAAATAGAAATGGAAGGAAAACTTCCAAACTCATTTTATGAGGCCAGCATCACCTTGATCCTAAAACCAGACAAGGATCCCATCAAAAAAGAGAGCTATAGACCGATATCCTTGATGAACACAAATGCGAAAATACTCAACAAAATACTAGCCAATAGGATTCAACAGTACATTAAAAAGATTATTCACCACGACCAAGTGTGATTTATTCCAGGGCTGCAAGGTTGGTTCAACATCCGCAAATCAGTCAATGTGATACAACACATCAATAAAAGAAAGAACAAGAACCATATGATACTCTCAATAGATGCTGAAAAAGCATTTGACAAAGTACAGCATCCCTTCCTGATCAAAACTCTTCAAAGTGTAGGGATAGAGGGCACATACCTCAATATCATCAAAGCCATCTATGAAAAACCCACCGCAAATATCATTCTCAATGGAGAAAAACTGAAAGCTTTTCCGCTAAGGTCAGGAACACGGCAGGGATGTCCATTATCACCACTGCTATTCAACATAGTACTAGAGGTCCTAGCCTCGGCAATCAGACAACAAAAGGAAATTAAAGGCATCCAAATCGGCAAAGAAGAAGTCAAATTATCACTCTTCGCAGATGATATGATACTATATGTGGAAAACCCAAAAGACTCCACTCCAAAACTGCTAGAACTTATACAGGAATTCAGTAAAGTGTCAGGATATAAAATCAATGCACAGAAATCAGTTGCATTTCTCTACACCAACAGCAAGACAGAAGAAAGAGAAATTAAGGAGTCAATCCCATTTACAATTGCACCCAAAACCATAAGATACCTAGGAATAAACCTAACCAAAGAGACACAGAATCTATACTCAGAAAACTATAAAGTACTCATGAAAGAAATTGAGGAAGACACAAAGAAATGGAAAAATGTTCCATGCTCCTGGATTGGAAGAATAAATATTGTGAAAATGTCTATGCTACCTAAAGCAATCTACACATTTAATGCAATTCCTATCAAAGTACCATCCATCTTTTTCAAAGAAATGGAACAAATAATGCTAAAATTTATATGGAACCAGAAAAGACCTCGAATAGCCAAAGGGATATTGAAAAAGAAAGCCAACGTTGGTGGCATCACAATTCCGGACTTCAAGCTCTATTACAAAGCTGTCGTCATCAAGACAGCATGGTACTGGCACAAAAACAGACACATAGATCAATGGAACAGAATAGAGAGCCCAGAAATAGACCCTCAACTCTATGGTCAACTAATCTTCGACAAAGCAGGAAAGAATGTCCAATGGCAAAAAGACAGCCTCTTCAATAAATGGTGCTGGGAAAATTGGACAGCCACATGCAGAAAAATGAAATTGGACCATTTCCTTACACCACACACAAAAATAGACTCAAAATGGATGAAGGACCTCAATGTACGAAAGGAATCCATCAAAATCCTCGAGGAGAACACAGGCAGCAACCTCTTTGACCTCAACCGCAGCAACATCTTCCTAGGAACAACGCAAAAGGCAAGGGAAGCAAGGGTAAAAATGAACTATTGGGATTTCATCAAGATCAAAAGCTTTTGCACAGCAAAGGAAACAGTTAACAAAATCAAAAGACAACTGACAGAATGGGAGAAGATATTTGCAAATGACATATCAGATAAAGGACTAGTGTCCAGAATCTATAAAGAACTTAGCAAACTCAACACCCAAAGAACAAATAATCCAATCAAGAAATGGGCAGAGGACATGAACAGACATTTCTGCAAAGAAGACATCCAGATGGCCAACAGACACATGAAAAAGTGCTCCATATCACTCGGCATCAGGGAAATACAAATCAAAACCACAATGAGATATCACCTCACACCAGTCAGAATGGCTAAAATAAACAAGTCAGGAAATGACAGATGCTGGCGAGGATGCGGAGAAAGGGGAACCCTCCTACACTGTTGGTGGGAATGCAAGCTGGTGCAGCCACTCTGGAAAACAGCATGGAGGTTCCTCAAAATGTTGAAAATAGAACTGCCCTATGACCCAGCAATTGCACTATTGGGTATTTACCCTAAGGATACAAACGTAGTGATCCAAAGGGGCACATGCACTCGAATGTTTATAGCAGCAATGTCCACAATAGCCAAACTATGGAAAGAACCTAGATGTCCATCAACAGATGAATGGATCAAGAAGATGTGGTATATATACACAATGGAATACTATGCAGCCATCAAAAGAAATGAAATCTTGCCATTTGCGACAACATGGATGGAACTAGAGCGTATCATGCTTAGCGAAATAAGTCAAGCAGAGAAAGACAACTATCATATGATCTCCCTGATATGAGGAAGTGGTGATGCAACATGGGGGCTTAAGTGGGTAGGAGAAGAATCAATGAAACAAGATGGGATTGGGAGGGAGACAAACCATAAGTGACTTTTTATCTCACAAAACAAACTGAGGGTTGCTGGGGGGAGGGGGTTTGGGAGAAGGGGGTGGGATTATGGACATTGGGGAGGGTATGTGCTTTGGTGAGTGCTGTGAAGTGTGTAAACCTGGTGATTCACAGACCTGTACCCCTGGGGATAGAGTATTATGCCTCCATCAGAAAGGATGAATACCCAACTTTTGTAGCAACATGGACGGGACTGGAAGAGATTATGCTGAGTGAAATAAGTCAAGCAGAGAGAGTCAATTATCATATGGTTTCACTTATTTGTGGAGCATAACAAATAGCATGGAGGACATGGGGACTTAGAGTGGAGAAGGGAGTTGGGGGAAATTGGAAGGGGAGGTGAACCATGAGAGACTATGGACTCTGAAAAACAATCTGAGGGTTTTGAAGGGATGGGGGGTGGGAGGTTGGGGTACCAGGTGGTGGGTATTATAGAGAGCACGGATTGCATGGAGCACGGGGTGTGGTGCAAAAATAATGAATACTGTTATGCTGGAAATAAAAAAAAAAAAAAGTTTTTGATCTAAAAAAAAAAAAAAAACAATAGGTATGAGGTTAATAAATTGAATAAAGGTGTGAAGAACTTGGAAAAAAAAAAAAAAAAGATGCTTTCCAGTTGTACGTTTTGCCATTTGGAAGCTTTTCAATCCTTATCCTGAAGGAGGAAGTAGATGACCAACTGAGATGATGACTCCAGATGAATGTGACTGAGCCACCCAGCTACAGGGATGGGGCTGTTCCCCGGTGTCTCACGTCTGAGAGATGGCAGTTTCCGTGTCTAAGTGGCTATAGCAGACATCTATGATCTTTGTTTGTCTGTGTTTTTCCCCCATCTGATAAAACAACATTGTTTTCATTGGGGAAACAATCTTTTCCCAGTCTTAGTTCATTTGGCTTGTGCAGCGCTGGTATTAACCCATGGGATGGGTTGGGTGTACCGCCTAAGCTTAGCCAATCAGAACATTCACCCACAGTCCAGTTAGTCACTGAGAGATGAGCATGTGAGCCAAGGCAGGCCAATGACATTCAGTTCTAGGACTTGACCCTGGAACCACTGGGGTAAAAATACTGTTTCCACTGTTTCAACTTAGTTGATAAAATATAAGCTTCAAATTGCTGGTGGCTATCTTGTCTTTTGGAGAATAAAGACAACAGAGAAGAAAAAGACACCAGAAGATGGGGAGGTGAGAGCCGGAAGAGAGGCGCCATTTGAGCTCCTGTACACAGCGTTGCCTGAAGATACAGTGACCTTTGATTTTTCAAATACATGAATCAATAATTCCTCATTTTTGCATAAATGAATTGGAGTTGGATTTTCAGTTGCTTTAACTAAAAGATTCCTGACTCCAAAGCCCAAGGTGAAGATAGAGAACATGTTGAAATTATTCTTGGCTTTCTCTTCCTTCCTTTTATATGTGTCACTTCAGATAAATCACTTAATCTCTTTGCCTTAGCTTTTTGTTTTTATCAACAGGACATAATAGATGCAAAATATTTGGACTATTTTTAGCACTTATTGTGTTCAATAAGTGATAGCTTCTTTACTACCGCCGCCACTTATAAATGAGTAACAGCAGTACTAATGGTAATAGGCACCTTCTCCTCCCCATACAACTGTCAGCCTTGACAGGAGCATCCTATTTTGACAATGTGACTTTGAGACTATCAGTTGCCTCAAAAAAGCCCAAGGATATGATTATTTTTTCCCAATTGCATGAAGAAATAGACAACCTAATTTTCTGGAGACCATACAGAATAGTTCACGTCACATGAATACACACATACACAGATACACGCGCGCACACACACACAGACATCTTTTTTTCCTAACCGTAGCAGGGGAAATCATCATGGAGGCTAGAATCTAACTGTATATTTCTAAAAGCATTACAAAAACATAATATATTAAACTTGCAAAATTCCCCTTCTTAAATATCATTCTTTGGGGGATCAAATTTACATGCATGAACATTACAGTGATAAAGTACCACAAGAATATCTTATTTCACATCTTGGTTGGAAAGGTTATTTGAGATTCATATCTAAAATAGAACATTACCTGTGGGCTACCACTTAGGATTCAGCTATCAGTAAATACACCAATTTATTAAGAAAAACATAAAATGCTAGAATAATGCTTGAAACATAAAATATGCTTAACAAATGTCATTTCTTCCCTTCTCACCCAACCATCAAACCATCCAACCATCCATCCATTCATCCTGCATTCAGAGCCTAAATTTGTCAGTACAAGTAAAAGTATTGTTTTCTTCAAACCTCCAATTACCAAACAGTAAGTTGACTAAATATTTCCACTTTACTAGTTGTATAAAAGAGAATTAGGTTTAGGGGCACCTGGGTGGCTCAGTGGGTTAAAGCAGCTCAGGTCATTTTCCCAGGGGCCTGGAATCAAGCCCCAATTGGGCTCTCTGCTCAGTGGGGAGCCTGCTTCCTCCTCTCTCTCTCTGCCTGCCTCTCTGCCTACTTGTGATCGGTCTGTCAAGTAAATAAATAAATAAAAATCTTAAAAAAAAAAAAAAAAAGAGAATTAGGTTTATGTTGTACTTAGTAAGATCCTATGTTAATATACTATCATTAGTTGTGCAATTTTGTGTATATTATAAGGGATTTTAAGATGCACTGCCATATGACAACCACAACAGTGTATGATAGATGAGAAAACAACCAAGCAGTCACTGTTGAATCAGCAGACCTATTCCTGCAAGATGACATCTTATATTCTAGTCTTGATAGCTAATGGAATGAGAACCCGAAACCACCCCTGTGGTAGTTTATGTGCAATGGAGACCTCTTCTATTTGGAATGCTTTTAGAATTTCAAAATCAGTTTGTGCATGGTTCAGAAAGAAGAAACTAAAGACATGAAAAGATCTGTGATCAGAATCTGTTTCTACTAATGTGAAAAAAGACATTCACTGTTTGAAGCAGAATTGAAGGCTCTCTTGATGTGCAAAAGTAGCTTCAAATGTATCCAACACAATACTTCATTTTTCCCTTGAAAGAATAGGAAAGAATACTTCTATCGCAACTTCTCTGTAGCAACAAAGTTTTCTAACTTTTCTTCTTCTTTCCTCCTTACCTTTTAAAACAAATTTTCTAAAAGAATGCTCATAGCACAAAATGACTAAGTGCTTTCAAGAAGGAACATCATGTTTTTATTCAGATAAAATCTAAGGTGAAATTGAGAAGCTGGTGGTCCATCCAGTCTTCCTCTTACTTCAAAGGTGTGGTAGAGGGAGCAGGAATTCTAGACACACAGAGACCTGGGTTCAAATCCTGATTTTGCCTTTGAATGTCTGCAAAGTTGGGCAAGAACACGTTACTTAAATTTTCTGAACCTCCATTTCTTTACTTACAAAACGAGAAAATTAGATCTAACTCAAAGAGCTTTAAGAGAACTAAGGAAATGGGTATAAGCAAAGAACTTCACCTTCTCCCTGACAGCATCACTTGTGTCTTAGTCGACAGTTGCCTACCCAGCCCTCCCATTCACCTGACCTAGAACCCTATATTCTCATGTTATTTTTTAACGTTTTTTCATGATGCCCATGAAATAACCTGTTATACCTAAATATTTCTCTATCTTTTCCTAAATCAAAAAAATCTAAAAAAATCAAAATATTCACCTGCAGCATATTTCATTTTTAAGCTGAAAATGGGTGGTAGAAGAGTCTGAAAGAAGTGCAGAATAGTATTTTGAAATGAACAAAAGACTTAGTTACCACACCCGGGAGAGTGACTTAGACAACTGAACGACTTTGGATAAAGCAGGAGACTCATACTAAGCCTAAGCCTCATTTGCAAAATGGCAGTAATTTTCCCTAACTCATAGGGTGCTGTTTAACTCACATGTCATTCTGTGCAGGAAATGACTATATGACAAATGCCATGTCATATCAATATGGGAAATTATCGTCAGCTAGTAGTTACTTACTTTTTAGTTACACTAGTGTCTTTGCCGGGTAAAGGGTGAAAAGTAAACAGTAGTTCAAAATATCTTTCTGAAAATAAAATAAAATATCCTTTTGGACATAAATAAATAAATAAATAAATAAATAACTCAGTAAAGCCTTATACAAGTAAGGCAGGTTTGTGGTATGGTAGAAAGAACCTACTTCTTAAAGTCAGAGCAACATAGATTCTTTTAATTCCATTATGTTCTATCATTGTGACTGAGGACATATTCATTTATCTTTCCAATCTTCAAATTTTTTCATTTGAAAAAAATAAGGATTTCTAACTTACTATGCAGATTTTTGTGAAGAGTAAAGGTAATCATACATGCAAAATCACTAGCATAGCAAATGATACAAAGATACTCAATAACAATTGCCATTTTAATGATACAGATTTTAGGCAATGTATAGGTTGAGCAGTATGGTGTCAGAATAATCCTACTAATATAGGTGCCTGTTGCTCTTTCTATCCTCATAAAAGTTGAGATTTTTGCTGGCAACGTTTGGGTTCTCATAAAAGCCAACATACAATTGATTTCCTTTTTCATTGAGATGAGCTGGTAGAAGACAGGATACTTCTTCATGTAATCAGTTGAAAATGGGATTGTTGGTTAGTATCATCAAAAAGACATGACTGCCAGGGCATCTGGGTGACTCTGGCTCAATTAGTTAAGCATCTGACTCTTGATCTCAGCTCAGGTCTTGATCTCAGGGTTGTGAGTTCAAGCCCTCCATTGGGCTCCATCCATTGGGAGCCAATTTAAAAACAAACAAACAAACAAAAAACAAAACAAACAAAAACAACAAAAAAACCCATGACCACCGACTGACCCATGAGCTAGACTTGGGAACACAGAGGCTCCCCAACCCCTCCTCTGTCCTTGAAATGTGGGTTCTATTTGCCTTTTCTGTTCTCAGAGACTGATCAAGGGACAAAACCTTGAGATAGGATGTTAAGACTACCTGCACAATTTATGAGACTGACCCTAGTTATAGCCTCTTTATAAACTTAGGATTTGTTGGGTGGGTGTAGGGATCCATTCGTCTTGCTGCCACTCAAAACAAGCCCTGCATATAATTTCCCTTTACTTATTCAAACTGACACCTACCAACCTGGAGTGACTTGTCTCCTTCTTGGGTATCTCCCTGCCTTGTGACTATGGGAGCTGTTTTCAGATTACCCTTGGGAAGCTCCTGCAAACAGTATGAACCAACAGGGTGCCACAAAGATTTCCTCCAGGTCCTGATTTTGGGAAACAGACCATAAAACGGTTACCTTCTTTGAAAGCAACTAGTAAGAACTAAACACAAAATGAAAGACATCAGTCAACTGCAGGAATTAGCAGGATATTTGTAAATATTGTTGTTAGGAGCCTTCAGTGTTTCCCAAATCTAGCCAAGGTAACAAAGGCAGATCATCAGGTTGTATTGACTGGTTTCTAAGTGGTGTATAGGTAGCTGTACTTAGTTGTTCCGAAACTTGCCTGATAGAGTTAAAATGTGTAACATAATAACAAGTTCTGCCCAAGGGTAAAAGGTGATAGGGTTATAATAACAAGAAATGTTTTATATGGCCTAGTGAGATAGTTCTCCAGGTCATAAAAGAACCAAAACTTTGTTTTGTCCCATGAAACCTTTTGAAAACTAACTTTATTTCCTAGGTAAGGGTGTGCCATCAAGAGTAGAATATAGTATTTTGATTTTTGGGTTTTTATTGTAAATTAAAACACTAGTATTCCAGTTCATAGAATAATCTTTGATTTTCTGATCAGTATAAATCAGTTCACTAGGACTTGGAGAGTTTTTAGTTAATAGTTAAAATAAAAGGATAAGAAATGGCCTCCAAAATGATCAGGAAGAAGCAACCAAGAAAGAACATTATCCATGAATTCATTCAAGACATCGCTTAATTTTTTTAAGGTTTACATTGGGTCTTAAGACCCGAGTGAGCCCTTAAGAGAAAGGACTGTTGAGGAGACTCAAAGTGAAGTTGTCAATAAATCTGGAAAAATGGGGGCAGTCTCAAGATGAGAAATATGTGATAGAAATATGTGTTGCATGAGCTGTCCATGCCAAATTTTTAAGAGTTCCAGTTTATAAATATTACAAAAGCTCAAATATATTTTTGTTAATAAGGATAATTAGGACAGTTATTTAGAATTGGCAACGATTTATTAGAATTGTGATTTTTGTTGTAGGTTCCTGATATGTGTTTAAAG
Organism: Mustela erminea; assembly: GCF_009829155.1. Taxonomy (NCBI): domain Eukaryota; kingdom Metazoa; phylum Chordata; class Mammalia; order Carnivora; family Mustelidae; genus Mustela; species Mustela erminea. The sequence goes on from NC_045614.1 coordinate 45,743,434, forward strand.
TGTGAGCATAAGGCTCTTATGGTCATCCTCTCCCCTGTGAAAAGCAAACAAGGGTATAGTGACTGCGAGCCAGATGGCTTAGATTTGTGCTTAAGTTGGTGTTTCCTAGGATTATGGTTTGGACAACTTATTTTACCTCTCCATGCTTCTGTTTACATTTCCATATAATATGGCATATTAGTTATTTAGTGTCATATAAAAAATTATCCCTAAACTTGGTGGTTTCAAACAATAAACTTCTATTATTTTATGTGTTTTCAAGGACGCAGGATTTCTGAAGCAGCTTAGTTGGGTGGTTCTGGTTTAAGGTCTCTAATGAGGCTGCCATCAAGATGTAGACTGGGGCCATAGTCAGCTGAAGGTTTTACTGGGGCTGGGGGTTCCAGTTCCAAGATGGTGGACTCACATGACTGCTGCTGGCTGCTACATAGTTGCATGTGGGAATCACTGTAGAATCTTGGAGGCTGGCTATAGTAATAGTTGATCTCATTACTATGGTAAGAATTAAATAAATTCTGCATACAGACTGCTCAACCTAGTCCCCGATACATGACAAGGGCTCAATTAGTGGTTAAGTCTAAATAAGATCTTCATGTTTCTTCCATTATAAGAGTTTAAGTGTCTATTTATTATTAAGTATTGCCAATATTATTGTTATAACTCTCATCTATTTACCAAAGACTTCAGCACTATAGTAATTGTGACAATTAGCAGATAATGCCTCCTTGTGGGAGATTAACCCACACCCCCAAACACAAGTACTCTTTGTTTGGTAGTAGAGAGAGGTACTTGGGAATTGTATATTCTACTCATTCATGCTAATAAAAGAGATCACTCCTGAAATCCTGCACATATATCAAGGTGCTTCCTTAATTTAGTCCAGAAAGAAATATACTTCACTATGTTCCTGCCAACATATTTTGAGCCTTAAAAAGAGAGAAACACAGAAAGAGAAACTTTTAATTACATTCTAGTTTTCCATCATTGCTCTCGGGAGTAAAAATGGTATTTCTGTCATTTTTATCTTGTTTCATAAATCGGGAAACTAAGACTCAGGGGAATGAAGTCACCTGTTCAAGTTTCCCTAACAAATTAGATGAAGGCCCAAAATTGAACCCAGGTCTTTGACATGCTGTGTTCACTGTGCTTTTCTCTTTCTCATCTGTAATCGGGACCCTCATTAGAGCCTGGTTTAATGAGCGTGCTCTGCCAGAGAGTGCACTTCGCCCTTTCTTCCTCACTCCTTCAATAAGGAAGGAACGCGAAAACGACATGGAAGTCACTAATATCAACCTCACCCTAGTGTTACTGATAATGGTAACCCTTAGAGAGCTAAAAAGCAACTTCTGATCATAGAAATAGCTTCGGTCTGGTAGGTAGGCTCAGAAGACGTGATCCCATTTCCCAGAAAAAGAATGTGACTGGTCACAATTTGTATTTTGAAAGCTTGAAAGAAGAGCTATCCAATCCCCAGGGGAAGAAAAAGAAATCAGGGATTAAATGCAGACAATAATCATGGGTTCTAAAACCCATCTCAACCCAGAGCTCCGGGGCTGACTTACTGTCTTGGACAGCTGTATGTGTGCAAGTTGAAAGGGCTGATCAAGTTGATAGCGCTCTGTGCCACCAACTTGACAGTAACCCACTTAGAACACCTAGGTTGGTCCCATTTTAGGCCTGACCCTCTAAAGGTTTTACTCAACCACTAGTTTCTCATGCCTATAATTTGCTGTGGTTGATGACTTGTCCTAATGCTGCTAGCTGTGAGCTAGACATTTGTCCTCACTTCTATCCTTCAGGCTCACTCTAAAGGGTCAGCTTCTCTCCAGTCCTCAGCACCTCTTTCCATGATCCATAAGGAACACAGGGGCTCAGAAGCTGATTTTTAGACCCAAGCAATGATTAAAAGCTTTGAAGACTCCCCTGCTTGAAATATAATTTTCAGTGGTCAAGCATTCAGTTCGTCTAAAACACTTCAGTGCTGTGCCTTTCCTTCCACTGGAATGTTTCCACAGTCACAGCTTTGTTCTGACTCTGTCTCTTTTATAGATCCAGACATTGCCATGGCCCCTTTCACCTACAGACGAATTAACATCAATGGAGGCAAGACGCGACCTGAGTTTAAACTTCCCTGGATTTTCTGAGAAGAGCAGGAGTGTGGTATCCATGTGTATTGGTCTTCTTGCAAGAAATAACATGAGACTATTCTTAAATAACTTCAACCCAAGAGTTTTTGTTTTTATATTTATACAAGCATCTGGCTGCCCGTGAATTGAGCTGCGTTCTAAGTGGAAAAGAAGAGCCAAATCCCTCTCCTCTTACTCCCAGTGGACTGCTTCAGTTTGTTCTAGAAAATCCCAGGGGTGCAGGTGGGCTGCTGCGGTAATTGCTGAGCTGTGGTGCAATACATGGTCTTGTTTTATCTCTGCAAACACAGTCCCCAAAGCCACAATATAAACAGTGTGGAATTTCTCACCCTTGTGTATAAATGAGGCTGAACGTTTCCTGAGCCTGCTAACATTCTCTGAACACTAAAGTGCATCTCTGTCCTCACCAAACAATTTCTTCCTTTTTAAGTGCTGAAGTGTGAAGAGGGACACCTTATTTCATTGCAAAATGAACAGCAAGTAAACAGAGAAATGTGATTAAAATTCAATTGAATGCAGGCAGGAATTAAGCCATCCCACACGATCAGTCTATAGCTTACCCTAAAGAGAGGAAAAGGAAAAGAAACAAAACAAAACCTCACCGCAGCTCAGCTGAAAAACTGTTGGGGCATTTTACTAACTGAATCTCATTATCCTTCCTGCCCTTGATAACACAAAGTGTAGTACAATGTACTCTGAAACTCTGGGGTGGGGCTGGGGGTTAACAGTTGTCTTTCCCATCAGTGTGATTCTTTGTGGGGTTCTCATACATTCCCAAGTTCAAAAGCCTAAAGGGACTACTTTCTTTTTTTCTTTTTCTTTGGAGCCTTATGGAGCCAAATATCAAAGACGATACAATCAGCTTTAGACAAAACAAGACAAAACAAAAAAACCTAGTGTTCTACCTATAGTTTCCCTAGCAATTCCAGATCATGAACAGGATTGTATAACAGAAAGAAATGTAGCTCAGTTGCAATGGGCCCTAATGACTCAATGGGTATTAAAAAGATCTCTCCTGAAATGGACCAGAAAATTATATTTCATAGATAGGAGGTGGTTGCTAACTGGCCTAGGCCAAGGGCTGCAGAGTCAGCAGCTCTAGTCAGAATTAGTCTAGACCATTTATCAGCTGTAGAGCTAACTTTGGACAACTTCTTCAACTTCTTTTAAACATCTCCAAGGTGAAGTTTCCTCACCTGTAGACGCCACTGAAAAGCAGAGTATTGAAAGTATTGCTGCAATGATTATGTGAGACAATGTGTATCAAGTCTTAGTACACTGCCTAGTGCATAGTACGTGCTTAATAAATGCAAATAAGAATTCTTGTGGGTGAGGGAGAACACACTCAAAACAAACAAAGAAAAAGGATTCTTGCAGAAAAAAATGTGTGGGGAGGTTAAGTGACATATCCAAAGTTACACAGCTAAGGAGTTGGGAAGATTAGCACTAGAAACCACATCTCTTAATTCCTAGACTATGATTATTTCCTATTTCTCTGTACAGATGGATGCTGGGCAGGAACTGGGTCTTTCTACACCACTGGTTTCCCCAAACACAGCTATCTAAAAATTAAGTCACATATGTCTGTATAGGGTTTTATAATTTGCAATTTATCTCTATTAATGCTTTTTTGAATCTCACGAAAATCCTCAAAATAAGGTGAGTTTTCTTCCCAGTCTACAAGCTGAAACTAAGGGACAACAAATAGTGGTGAGAAAACAGGACAGCTACATGCAAAAGAATGAAACTGGACCACCTTCTTACACCATATGCAAAAATAAACTCATAATGGATCAAAGACCAAAATGTGAGCCCTGAAACCATAAAAATTCTATAAGAGAACACAGGTAGTAATTTCTGTAATATTGGCCATAGCAACATTTTTCTAGTAATGTCTCCTGAGGCAAGAGAAATTGAAGGAAATAAACTACTGGGACTACATCAAAATAAAAAACTTCTTTTTCTGAGAGAGAGAGAATGGGAGAGAGAGAGAGGAGAGAGTGCATGGCTTGGTCGGGGGAAAGGCAGAGGGAGAGGGAGAGAGAGAATATTAAACAGGTTCCATGCTCAGCACAAAGCCTGACATGGTGCTTAGCCTCAGGACACTGAGATCATGACCTGAGCTGCAGTCAAGAGTCAAATATTTAACCAAATGAGCCACCCAGGTGCCCCAAAATAGAAATCTTCTGCCCAGCAAAGCAAAAAATTAGCAAAACTAAAAGGCAATCTACTGAATGGAAAACATATTTGCAAATGACTTATCTGATAAAGGATTATAAAGAAGGGATACAACTCAACATTCTAAGTACAAATAATCCAGTTAAAAGTGGGCAGGGGACATGAATAGACATTTCTCCAAAGAAGACATTCAGATGTCAACATCACTTAACAGGGAAATGCAAATCAAAACTACACTGAGATATCATCACAAACCTGTCTGAATGGCTAAAATCAAAACTACAAGAAACAACAAGTATTGGCAAGGAGGCAGACAGAGAAAAGGACACTCATACACCACTGGTAGGAATGCAAACTGGTGTAGCCACTATAGAAAACAGTACGGAGGTTCCTCAATAAATTAAAAATAAAACTATCCTATGAGCCAGCAATTTCACTACTAGCTATTTTCCCTAAGAATACAAAATAATTCAAAGGGATACATGCACCCCAGTGTTTACAGAAGCATTATTTATAATAGCCAAACTATTGACACAGCACAAGTGTCCATCAATAGTTGGATAAAGAAAATATGGATAGGGGCACCTGGGTGGCTCAGTGGATTAAAGCCTCTACCCTCCGCTCAGGTCATGATCCCAGAGTCCTGAGATCAAGCCTCGCATCGGGCTCTCTGCTCAGCGGGGAGCCTGCTCGCCGCCCCGCCCCCCCCCCCCCCCCCCCCCCTCTCTGTAGAGACAGAGAGCCTGCCTCTCTGCCTACTTGTGATCTCTGTCAAATAAATAAATAAAGTCTTAAAAATGGATAAAAAATAAGGAAAAAATATAAATGAATACTATTCAGCCACAGAAAGAATGAAATCTTGTCGTTTGCAAAGACATGGATGGAGCTAGAAGAAATAATGCTAAGAGAAATTTAAGTCAGTGAGACAAATACCATATAACTTCACTCACATGCGGAATTAAAAAACAAATGTGCAAAGGAAAAAGAGAGAGAGACAGATAGACAAACCAAGAAACAGGCTCTGAACTACAGAGAACAAACTGATGGTTACCAGAGGGGAGGTGGGGCATGGGTGGGACATGGGAGAAATAGTTGAGGGGGTTTAAAAACACACTTACCATGATGAGCACTGAGTAATGTGTAGAATTGTTGAATTACTATATTGAACACCTGAAACTAATATAACACTGTATGTTAACTATACTGGAATTAAAATTTTTTTTAAAACCTTAACTAAAAATTTCTAAAAAGAAGAAAAATGCAGAGTCATATGTCTCACCCAGAGCTACTGATTTTGAACTTCTGGAATCTGGAGAAGGGGCACAGGAATCTATTTACTTGAGATCTCCAAGTGCTTCCTATTCATGCTAGAACTTGAGAACTAGGTGAGCTACCCTGCAGCCTATGTCAGAGAGTCACTGGGGAGAAGTGCATGCCTTTTGCCCCAGGGGCCCGGGAGCAGGTGTCAGCAATCGGAGAAGTATCTGGAGGTTTTCGCAAAGCATCTTGGCCAATAGGTAGCATTTGTATACACCTTCAGAAGGCAGACTGGCAAAGTGCAATATTTGTCTTGAAATCAGAGGAACATATTTTAACTGATATTACATTTTTAGGAAAACATAACACACATAATGGTAAAAACAAAATTCAACGTGCACAAAATATCTGAGACTCACCCACTTATTCCAAAGCTCCCACTGTTTTTCCCTAGGAAAGGCCAATTTTTTGTATTTCTCAGTTTTTCTGCCCAGAAAGCTAGGCAACCATGGATACATACTGTTATTCTTCCCTGCTTTAACAAAATAAATGATATCATATACTCTTCTGTGACATCTTTTCCCTGAAAATTGTTGCCATTGACACATCTAGAAGTTCTTTGTTCTTTCTAATGGTTGTTGTTCTGAACTCATCTGCTTATTTTAATTTGCCTACTGCTTATTTTAATTTACCTACCATAGAGGTTGCTCCTGACGTTTTGCTATTACAAGCAATGCTGCAAAAGGTACTCCTAGCCTTTGATATGCGTGTGAATGTATCTGTGGGAGAACTGTCTGCATACAGCACCCGCCAGTCATGTTTGTCTCAGTCCCCTCATCTGATGATTTCCAGGGACCATGATAACACTGCGGACTCTAGCTTTCTTCACATGGCATCCTGTTTCAGCAACATTAGAAAATGAAAAACTTCGTTGATAAAAAAAACAACTCACTGAACACACGCCAGCTTCTGCAGTGTGTCCCGAAGTGCCACATAATACAGATCAGGACAAAGAGAAGTGTTTATGAAGGTAGCGAAACTAAGGTGATTAGCATAAAATATCCCCAGCCATGGGTGATAAGCATTTACATCCACTCTTTCTCCGCGCTGCAATTGCTACTTATGTTTATAAAACCCCAAGGGGGTGGGGAGTGTTAATTTTCTTCTCCCTTGTGTTGTTGAACTCCAGGTGTTTCCGAGATTTCTACATGTTCTCAAGTTCACTAATGGAGAACAAAGTATAACTGGGTGGTTTCTGTTCGCAGGGGCCTTTTAGAAAATAAACCTTTGTGCTTTTTTCCTAGACATGAGTTCACAGCATTCAGCAGGATATACATATTCACATGCATGTATGCTGTCACACACACATCGCTATGAAGATTGTGAGAAAATTCCACTACAAGAGGGTTATGGACAAGTTTTTCTTTGCTTCTTGGAAGATGGAAGACTCCCTGACAAGGATTTTATTTTCATTGTGGTGGGCTGTCAGCGTGACCATTTATCATCGCCTGAATTAATAAGGAAAGAACAGAAGAAAGATGGCTTGCTGCCAAACGGCTTGGGGATGCTCAGGGCTGCGCAGATCAATCAGCTGGACACCCGGGCTATTGTCTGCTCATCAATTCATTTTCATTGAGTTTCAGAACAGAAAACACCAGGCGTTTTTCCGAGGCATGATCCCAGACTGACCGCCTATACTTGTTTTCCATTCTAACCTTTTATTCCCATAGGACACTCATCAAGGTGGCATATTGTGTTTAGATTAAGCTCCTTCTCTGGAAATCAGCTAGTGGCAGAGTACACTGCTCCTCTCCACTGCCCAAACGCACAAAAGTCCCAACAATCTTTTGAAACTAAGAGGCAAAAGAGATTCACATCAAGCACATCTGAGATGCAATGGGAATCCCTTGTAAACTTGTGACCGCGTAATAGACGATAAAGTGCTTTCTAAGGTACTGGGAGACACACAGGCCACAGAGGACAACTGCAATATAGATTTGTAGAGGGCTGGGGTAGCGGACATTCTGTTGTTTTCTTTTGCCCAGGAAGCATTCCCTTTCTACCAAAATTGGTTTTCTGACTTTTTTCTCAGTAAAGCATGCTCTCTGCAAGTTTCAGATCTTATGCTTCTGATCGGACTTCACACTATTTTTAGTGTTGGATGACTTGACTTAGGTATGGCTCTCATTCCCCAGATAATGGTGTTTGGTTTATGAATGGACTCATGATGCAACAGAGCCAGTGAGACATAAATACAATTTCAAGGATCTTGGGCCTTTCTTTCTTTCTCTTTTCTTTTCTTTCTTTCTTTCGCTTCAAGATGCTAACTACAGAAATGGGGAGTCTCCAAAAGCCACTATGGTTGAGAACTTCTGCCAACATGGCAGAAGAATGAAATGAGAGAGAGACTGAAACCAGTCCTGATGAGATTATTTGAGCAGCTGCATGAAACCCCTCCTGAAGCTAGTGTGCCTCTGGATTAAGTGAATAAACATTGCTAACTTTTAAAAAGTCAGTTTGAATTGGGTTTATATTACAATAAAAGGAATCAACTAATACAGGCAAAATTTATTGACTGGGTTATTGAATTAAGACCTGTGAATTCTAAAACTGAAATGGTCCCAAAAGTTTCTTTTTGGACAGAACTTAATGAATTTTTCACTTGGTAATCAGAAAACATAAAAATATCATATAATTGAATTCCCTCCATGAAATTAGTTCTACCCTCTGATATAAGAAGTGAGGAATAGGGCCTTTGACTTCTGATAATTGTTCATAGAGCAGTATGAACCAAATCTTTGATGATGATAACTATTAAAGCTACAGAAAAATAAAATAAGGGTATTGAGATTTTAATAATGGAGGCAAGATTTATTTGGCCAAAACCTAAGAGAAGGTGATACTTGAGGGATGCAGTGTAAAAAATTTGCTGTTCTAATGGAAGAATCTAAGAGTCTGAGCAGTATTTCTAGAAGGTTATAGGGAGGGGCAAAACCCCAGGTTTGCTAAGGGGGGAATCAAGACTAAAATCCCTGAAATTTGTGCTGAGGCCCTGAATGTCTGTATTGTAGGAGGAAGAGTAAATTGGGGAAAAAAAAATGTTTTTCACATAGGCTGATCTCAGCTAAGAGATACATGGATAATCTAGAAAAATAACCACTTCTGAAACTGAATTTAAGTAATCCTAGATTAATAGAGCCCCACCACATGTGGCAGACATACCAGAAACTCCTTCTATGGAGGAAGATAACATCACCACAGACCACAGATTATTGCTATAATTCTTAGAAACAATGGCTGGCACACACGCACAGATAACAAGACACACAAGGAAATTAAATGGCATGAAAGGGCTTAACCAGGGGGGAAAGCAAAAAAGAAAAAAAAAGTTATGCACAGAATCTTCATATATTAAAGCTATACTTTAAAATGATTGTGCTTACATTTCAAGGAGCTAAAAGATAAAATATATTGACAAATAATGAGATACTATATAAGTGACAGAGGGGATCTCAAAAGGATCAAATAGAAATTCTAGAATGGAAAACCTGAACTACTGAAATTAAGAACTCAGTGGAAAGATTTAACAGAATAGACCCAGTTGAATGGGGAATTGGTGTCTTCTGAGGAAATAATTCAATTTTAATGTAGTATAATTCACCAACACTTTCTTTTCAGTTCGTACTTTTTGTGTACTTATTTAAAAATGGTGCCCTTCTGTGAGGTTGTTCAGATAGTCATCTAAATTATCTCCTAAGATCTTTATTGTTTTACTTTTCCTATTTATATTAGCAATCCACTATAATAATTTTGTGTGTATGGTATAGGATAGAGGACAAGAGTTTTTTTTTTTTTTTTTTTCTTCTACATTGCATCCAGGAATCCTAGCACTACAATTGAAAACACCATCTTTACCCATTACTCTGCAGAGTAATTAGAAGATAATTCAGACCACTATCTTCATGACTTCATAGAAGAGGACTACCATGGAGTGGTAGAGGATATTTTAAAAATACATAACTGAGGGGCGCCTGGGTGGCTTAGTCAATTAAGCACCTGACCCTTGATTTTGGGTCAGTTCATGATTTAAGATCATGAGATTGAGTGCCATATTGGGCTCTGGGCTCAAAGGGGGAGTGTTCTTGAGACTCTTTCACTCCCTCTCCCTCTGCCCCCTCCCCCCCCACACTATCTCTCAAATCTTTTAAAAATATATAACTTAAAAAGTAATAATATACAAAATAATGAGTCTAAGTCATACAACAATAGACCACCCAATTTAAAAACTGTGCAAGACACTTGAAGAGGAGGGTGCCTGAGTGGCTCAGTGGGTTAAGCCTCTGCCTTCAGCTCAGGTCGTGATCTCAGGGTCCTAGGATCGAGCCCCATATCAGGCTTTCTGCTCAGTGGGGAGCCTGCTTCTCCCTCCCTATCTCTTCCTGCCTCTCTGCCTACTTGTGATCTATCTCTCTCTCTCTCTCTCTCTGTCAAATAAATAAATAAATAAATAAATAAATATCTTAAAAAAAAAAGATACTTGAAGAGGAAATTGACAAAAGAGGATATCCAAATGACCTTGACTATATGAAATTCTATTCAGCCTCATTAATAATAAAAAACCACAGTGAGCTACTACAGCACAATTTATCAGAATGGCTGAAATTAAAAAGAATACCAATTGATGTGTAGCAAGAGAAATGCTTATGTACTGCTGGTACAAGTATAAAATTGATACTATCATTCTGAAAACAATTTGGTGATACCTACCAAAGTTGAAAATATGCATGTCTATAGACCCAGCAATTCTATTTCTAAACATATATTTAACAGAAATTCATGAATGAGGCAAGTGACAGAGACAAGGATTTTCATGGCAGTATATTTTGTAAGTCTCAAACTGTAAACAGTCCATTAACATCAGAATTTATTAGAATTAGAATTGTCCAGGGCACCTGGGTGGCTCAGTGGGTTGAGCCTCTGCCTTCGACTCAGGTCATGATCTCAGGGTCCTGGGATCGAGCCCTGTATCGGGCTCTCTGCTCAGCGAAGAGTCTGCTTCCCCTCTCTCTGCCTGCCTCTCTGCCTACTTGTGATCTCTCTCTCTGTCAAATAAATAAATAAAATCTAAAAAAAAAAAAGAATTAGAACTGTCCATTAACAATATACAGTGATACAGGTCTACAATGAATATATAGCAAAAAAAAAAAAAAAAAAAAAGTTACAGGACCAAAAGCTAGATGAATCTCATAGATATGTTCAAAAGATGCCAGAGAAAAAATATTATATACTATATGATTCCATTTATATTAAGTTCAAAAAGAGGTAGACCTAATCTACACTGTTTAGTCACTGCAATCTTACATGGTAAAACTATTAAGATAATTACAAGAAATGCCAAGAAACTGATTATTTGGGGAGAGTAAGAAGGGAAGAGTAAAGGGCTTCTGGAATAATGGCAATGTTTCACTTCTTTCTTTCTTTCTTTTTTTAGGTTTCAAATGTACTTTTTTCTTCAATCATGCCATGTTTTAATGGGTACACAGTGCTTTTACTTGGCATCAAATTTGAGTAGGTTTTGAAACAATTCAGTTTTATACCAGCTGGGATGGTTACTGACTTCTCCTTTCTTTTAGATGATTCTGCCAACAGGGATAGGTTCTGTTCTGTTTCAATTTGTGTTGCTGTATATACCCACACAGCAACACAGAAATGGCTCGACTAGCTTATACAGTATTACCATATTTGTCAGAGAAATCAGGTATCTGTTTCTTGTGGTTCTGCCTTGCCATTGTTTGCTGAATGCTTTGAACTCAGAGACAACTTAGAGCATTTTTGGTCATGGAAACACTATGAAGCTAAAGACAGAAGAGTGGCACCTGCAGCTATTTGTTTGCTACAACTTTGTGCCAGGTCCCCTTGCAAAGAAGCAATGATTCCTTTCTGGATGTCGGTAGCAGATACAGGAGTTTTTCCTTTATAATAATTTATTAATACTAGTTTTACATATTTTCAATATATATGTTATATATCATAGTTAAATACCTTAAAAAATGTTAGCAAATGTCAACTGATCAATGCAACCGCATGCTACAGGTGCATACCCTGTAGCATCCCAGGAAAAAGTCTCTGGAGTCAGAAGCCTGGGTTTAAATTCCAGGTCTTTGCTAAGAGATGTGTGGACATAGGTGAATAATTTAACTTTTTCTAAAGCCCCCAACATGGGGTTCAAACCCATGACCCTAAGACTAAGGTTGAGCTGAGATCAAGAGTCAGAGGCTTAACCCACTGAGCCACCCAGGCACCCTGAATTTAACATTTTTAACTCTTTATTTCTTAACGTGTTGACAGGATGAAATTAAATAAATCATGCAAAACACTTAGCAACTGTCTGGCACATCAGTTAAGTTCAATTTTTAGTTATTCACCTAGAAAAATATTCCCTGTGTGAGACAAATTCATACCTTGGCAGCAATGGTTTTATTTCACACCCTTCTCCAACCAGCCCTTGCCTCTTTAATACTGCTAACACGGTTAGTGACAGAAATGGAGATAATCACAGTTACATCACATGAAATTGTGGGTGCTTTACTGTTTTGTAGTCACTGCCCAAAAGATGGGTCCCTAGATCACTTGGCTCTGATAGCCAAGAGGGCTTGCATCCGCAAGTCCCACAGTATTATGAGAAACAAAGGAAAAGACATTAATAGGCACAGGATCACCCCTCTGTGGCTATACACACAGGCCCATCACAGAGAGGCAGACAAAGAGTGCATCTCTGAGTGTCTTCCTTAATTGCTTACTTTTCCAGCTGCTGCCTGAGGATCCAGCTTCCAACCAGCATACATTTAAATTCTGAATGTGATCATCCCCTTTGAGACAAAGATAGATTTCAGCATACCTTCAAATACTAGCAGTCACTAAAAACAGAGAGAGTGGCTTGGAAAATTACAAAGGTTTGAGAGACAACCAAGAACTCAGGCTGGGCTGATAGATAAGGTTCATATTCTACATGAGAACACTGTCAAGACTGGGAGAAGTGACTGTTCTATCTAATGCATAGAAATCAACTCAGAGAAGTCAAGGAAAAAGAAGAAACAGAAAAATTATCTCCCAAAAAGGAACAAGAAAAAACTCCAGAAATAAACCTTAATGAAATGGAAATAAGTGATTTACTTGATAAAGAGTTCAAAATAATGAGTTCAAAAAATAATCATAAAGATGGGTTACTGAGATCAGAAGAACAATGCATGCACAAAGTGAGAATTTCAACAAAGAGGTAGAAAATATAATAAAGTACTAAACAAAAATCATAGACAAGAATAATACAATAACTGAGCAAAAAATAAAATCAGTAGAGGGGTTCAACATAAGACTATGTCAAGTGGAAGAAAGTCTCTGTGAATTAAAAAACATGGCAGTAGAATTGATCCAATAAGATAAGCAAAAAAAAAAAAAAAATGGACAAGAGAGAAGAGAATTTAAGGGACCATGGGACATCATAAAGCTGACCAACATTTGCATTATAGTGGTCTCTGAAAGAGAACAGAGAGTGAAAGGGGAAGAAAACATACTCAAAGAAATAATGGCTTAACACTCTCTTAACTTTAAGGAAGACATTCAGATCCATGAATGCTTGAGGGTTCCAATAAGGTGACTCAAAAGAAACCCACACTGAATCATAGTGTAATTAAACTGTCAAAAGTTATGGCCAAAGAGAAAATCTTAAAAGCAGTAAGAAGAAAAGAACTTTTTATACACAGGGAATCCCTGTAAGACTTAGTCAACTTTTGAGCAGAAACATTGCAGGCCAGAGCCACAAGTACTTGGGAGTAGCACCAAGGGCGGGAAGAAAAATACTGACAACCAAGGATCTTCTACTAAGTGAAGTTGTCCCTTAGAATTGAAGGAGAGACAAAGAATTCTCTAGACAAATAAAACTGAAAGGGGTTCATTACCAAGGGATTGGCATTACAAGAAATACTAAAGGGAATTTTTCAAATTGAAACAAAAGGGTTTTAATAGGTAAGAGGAAAACAAATAGTAGTATAAATATCACTGGTAAAGGTAAATAGATAATTAAATTCACAATATTTTAATGTCATAATGATGGTGGATAAATCACTTATAAGCTGTACGAAAGTGAAAAGACAAAATGTATTAAAAAGGTATATAACTATAGAGGTACCTGGTGCCTCAATTAGTTAAGCCATTGTCTTCAGCTCAGGTCATGATCCCAGCATCCTGGAATAGAGCTAAGCATAGGGTTCCCTGCTTGGTGGGGAGTCTGCTTCTCCTTCTCCCTCTGCCTCTCTCCCTGCTCATTCTCTCTCACTCTCTCTTTCTCAAATAAATAAATAAATAAAATCTTAAAAAAAAGAAAAAAAAAGATCTAGGGCTCCTGGGTGGCTCAGTGGGTTAAGCCTCTGCCTTCAGTTCAGGTCATGATCCCAGGGTCCTGGATCGGCTCTTCATCGGGCTCTCTGCTCAGAAGGGAGCCTGCTTCTTCCTCTCTCTCTCTGCCTGCCTCTCTGCCTACTTGTGACCTCTCTCTCCCTGTCAAATAAATAAATATAATCTTAAAAAAAAGATTAAAAAGTATCTGTAACTACATTAAGTTGTTAGTGGAAGCACAAGGTAAAAGACATAAATTAAGACCTCAAAACATAAAATGTATGGGGGGTAGTAAAAATGTAGAACTTTAGTATGAATTCAAAGTTAAGTTGTTATCAGCTTAAAATAAACTAATGTAAATATAAAATATTTTATTCAAGCCTCATGGTAATGATAAAGCAAAAATCTATAGTAGATGCCCAAAAGATAAAGAGAAAGCAATCCAAGTAGTATATACCATTACAGAAAATCATCAAATCAAAAAAGCAAGAGATAAAGAGGAGAAGAGAAGAAGGGAACTATGTGACAGTCAAAAGCAATGAAAAAAATGACAATGGTAAGTTCACACCTCTCAATAATTATTTACTGATATTATTTTAAACGTAAATGGATGTAATTCACTAATCAAAAGGCATGGAATGGATAGAAACAAGGGACCCAAAAAACTCATTGAATCCAAAAGCACCAGAGTACACATTCTTCTCAAGTGCACATGTAACATTCTCCAGGACAGATCATATGTTAGGCCACAAAACAAGCCTTAATAAATTTAAGAAGACTGAAATCATGTGAGGCATCTTTTCTTACTGCACTGGCATACAACTAAAAATCAATTATGAGAATACACCAGAAATATTCACAAATAAATGGAGATGTAACAATAATAACGTAACAGTGAAAAACTGACCAGTCACAAGAGAAATCAAAAGAGAAATAAAAAAATATCTTAGGATAAATGAAAATGGAAATACAGCATACCAAATTTATGGGATGCAGAAAAAAATAGTTCCAACAGGAAATTTACAGCAAAAATGCTTACATTAAGAAAAAAGGCTGTTTCCATAATTTGGCAGTTGTAGATACTGATGCTTTAACATTGGGGTGCATGTATCCCTTTGAATTAGTATGTTTTATATTTTTTGGCTAAATACCTAGCAGTGAAATTCCAAGATCATAGGGTAATTCTATTAACTACCTAACTTTTTGAGGAATCTCCATACTGCTTGGCCCTATTGTCCATTGACCGACAAATGGATAAAAGATAAATGGCATATATATACACAAGAGAAGATCGCTCAGTCATAAAAAAGAATGAAATCTTGTATTACTTATATGTGGAATTTAAAAAACAAAACATGAGCAAAAGGGAAAAATGAGAGCAAGAGAGGCAAACCAAGAAACAGACTCTTAACTATACTGAATAAACTGATGGTTACCAGTGAGGTGGAGGGATGGGTGAAACAGGTGGTGGAGACCAAGCAGTACACTCGTAATGAGCACCAGGTGTTGTATGGAAGTGCCGGATCACTGTATACTTGCGAAACTAATATTACACTGGTATGTTAACTAAATGGAATTTAAATAAAAATTTAAAAAAATTAAAAAGGAAAATCTCCAATAAACAATCTAACTTATACTTCCAGGAACTAAAAAAGAATAAACTAAACAAAGTGAGTAGATAGAAGGAAACAACAAAAATCAGAGCAGAAACAAAACAAAAAAGCAATAGAAAAGATCAGTAAGAGCTCAATTCTTGGAAAGATAAAGAAAATAGGCAAACTGTTAGACAAATGTTCTGAGAAAATTAAGAAAAGTCAAATAAACTTAAAAATGAAAGAGGAGACATTACAACCGATACCACATAAATGCAAAGGATTATCTGGGACCAGTAATAAACATACAAACCATGAAGATGAAACCATGAATAGAAAATATGAACAGATTAATCACCTGTAAGGAGATTGAATCAGTAATCAAAAACCTTCCAACAAACAAAAGTTCAGGACCACATGACCTTACTGGTGTATTCTACCAAACATTTAAAGAAGAATTTATAACAACCCTTCTCAAGTTTAAAAAAAAAAAAATAGAAGAGGGAATACTTCCAAACTCATTGTACGAAGCAAGAATAAACCTTATACTGTATATTAATTCTTATGCCTATCTATCTCAAAGAAAATAAAACCAGGATATCAAAGAGATGTTTGCACTCCCATGGTCATTGCTGCATTATTCACAATAGTGAAGATATGGGAACAATCACAGTGTCTATCAACGAACCAATAAATAAAGATGTGATGTGTACAGCACCCTTCCACAATAAGATTTGTTCAGCCACAAGAAAGAAGGAAATCCTGCTGTTTTTGGCAACATGGATGAAACCTGAAGGTAGCACACTAAGTGAAATAAGTCATACAGAGAAAGACAGATACTGCATGGTATCACCTATAAATGGAATCTGAAAAAAAGTCAAACTCAGAAAAAGTAGCAAAGTGGTTGTCAGGCTGGTGGGGGTGAACAGGGAGAGGTTGGAAAAGTGGTACAAATATGCAACTGTAAGACAAAGTCTAGAATCTAACGTATAAGATAACGACTGTAACTGATAACACTGCATTGTATAATTGAAATCTGCTAAGACAGAACTTACATGTTCTCACACACACATAAAAAGATAAATATGTGAGGGGATGGTGATGTTAATTAGATTGGAGAATCCTTTTCAATGTATATATACATGTATCAAATGTGTACTTTCAATGTCTTACAATTCTATTAATCACTTGATATCTCAATAAAGGTGAAAATTTTTAATGTCAGATGATATGATGATACCATTCACGAGATAATAATTGTTACATGTCTTATTATATAATTGTTGTTCTGGGTATGATATATTGACCAAGGTGCCTTTGCTAACTTTTAAAAACAAAGAAGTTCTATAACTTTAATGGAGTGTATTAGCTAGATGTAAAAGCAGCTTAGAAACTTATCCCTGACCCAAGGAAAAAAAATACTTATCTTTTAAATCTAGAATAAGCAAACTCCTTATATGGGAGTATACTGTGTGTACAGCATGCAGGGCTGCAGCCTTATTTCATGGCAAACAATTTAGGCTTTTGTTTTTTGTTTTAAATTAAAGCAATCAGAGATAAATCATAGACTGGGTTAAAGTTCATTACTTTTTAAAATAAAACACATGCTGTCAAAGACATTTCAGATTTATGCTAGCTCACTGTAAGCTAAGTCTCCAGAACTGTGAGGGGCAATCAATCCTTTGCACTTTTTTTTTTTTTAAAGATTTATTTATTTATTTATTTGACAGAGATCACAGGTAGGC
Source organism: Mustela erminea (assembly GCF_009829155.1). Classification (NCBI taxonomy): domain Eukaryota; kingdom Metazoa; phylum Chordata; class Mammalia; order Carnivora; family Mustelidae; genus Mustela; species Mustela erminea. The sequence goes on from NC_045614.1 coordinate 45,760,744, forward strand.
AGAGATGCAGGCAGAGAGAGGGGGGGAAGCATGTTCCCTGCTGAGCAGAGAGCCCGATGTGGGGCTCGATCCCAGGACCCTGGGATCATGACCTGAGCCGAAGGCAGAGGCTTTAACCTGCTGAGCCACCCAGGTGCCCCAATCCTTTGCACTTTTTTGTTCTTACAGATTATTTGGTGAATAAGTTTGAGGTGCAGTGGATAAATGATCCAAAGAAACAATCCAAAATGGTAGAGACTGAATCAGAAAAACAGGAAGGTTCTCCTTCATGAACTTAATATTGCCTTTCTCCTGTTGTGTTGATCATTTGCTTCCTGATGTTGCAATACAGGGAACCATGTTGCCCTGATGGAGGATGGTTCCCAGTCAGCTGTTCTGGCCATTTGGAACAATACTCAAGGTACAAAGCAACAGCTTCTCAGTAATGAGAAGGCAAGATGGGTGCTCCCCTGGGTTCAACTTAACTTCTGGGTAACAGTTTATCTGTTAGCATTGCATGTACCCTTTTACAGAGCACAATCATGAGGAGCTAATAGTTTTAAGAATGCAAATCTTGCCTTTTAGCTTGATCAGGAGCTCCTTGAAGACTCACAAGTTTTGTGTTTGCCAAATGCCCTAGAACAGTGCTGGGAATAAAGAATTTTTTCACCCCTCTAACCAGATAGCTAGACCCATTTTATTTTCCACAAGTATTCAAGGTGGCTGCAGGCAATATAGACAATCCATAAATACAATTAATTAAACCTGTTTAATTAATTTAAACCTAAAATTAATTTAAACCTGCTTTTAGATAACAAGATACAACCTGTGTCTTTTTCTGTACAAATTTTGACTAAGTCCTCAAAACTTAGGCCAATGGATAAACATATATTCTAAAGAGATGCTTGATAATTCTCTGTGAGAATTTAACGAAAGATAAAAGAAAACAACAATCTACTGACTACCTCCCCCATCCAAGCTGGAAAAAAAAAATAAAAAGACTAGAGACTGGTGGAAGGGGTTTTTTGAAATAAATTCATGTGAGGCGACAGAGGATGGAGGGAGTTACTTGCTACCTTTCCCCTTTCTTAGTATTTGAAGCCTCTGTGAGACGGGTACCTTATTCTTTGACTAGACCTGCCTGTTGTACCTTGTAGAAGGAAGAGGTGTCAGCAGTTTATTTTTCCACAGTTTGGAGAGGCAGACAAAACTGAGTTCTTGAGAACCAAGCGAACTCAACCATGCTGAGAAAATGTTAGTCAACATCTGCCTGCGTAAGTGTGGGGACCTCAGAGGTCAGAAAATGTGGATGTAGCATTGGAGAGGTGTTCTAAAGGTCAGCTGGGAGATCTGTCAGTTGGGTCAGAAGTGGCTTTTGGGATCTCCAAAGAACACACTCAGGAATCCTACAAAAGAGCCCGAATTTGGGTGACTGCTAAGACAGAATTTGACAAGTGAGGGAGAACTATAGACACAATAGCTGAGTAGATAAGCCTTTCCTTCTCTTCCTTTCATCCTTCTGTCACTCTGTCTTCTCCTTTTCCCTTATCAAATACCCTATGACACCAATCTTTGAAGATCCAGAGTCTAAAAAAACAAGAGTTGAGCAAGGAAGGAACAGGAAAGAATGGACAGACCCCTTTTTCTTCCAACTTTGCTCTGGGTACTGGGGGGAAGAGGAGAAGCTTTAATTGTCTGAGAGACTGAAGTCTTGATTTAGACTGGGTCAGGGTTTTTAATTTCTCTGTGTGAGAAAACCATGCGGTCAAAGAGTAGAGAAGAAAGATTCAGTTTTTTTTTGTTGTTGTTGTTAAAGATTTAATTTATTTATTTGACACAGAGAGAGATCACAAGTAGGCAGAGAGGCAGGCAGAGGTGGGGAGAGGGAAGCAGGCTCCCTGCTGAGCAGAGAGCCCAATGGGGGGCTCGGGGCTTGATCTGAGGCCCCTGAGATCATGACCTGAGCCTAGAGTAGAGGCTTTAACCCACTGAGCCACCCAGGCACCCCAAAAGATTCAATTCTTAAAGATAATAATTGAGAAGTCTAGGATGTTTCCTGATTAAATTCTACTAAATTGAACGATTCAACAATGGAGTTATAGTTAATGGGCCTAAAATATTAAAGTCCTTCAATGATTCGTCAATTAAATGTCCAGAGAAATATATTTAACTCCTCTCAAACCCTAAAATCAGAATAGCAGACCTTCTTACAACTGGGGAGCAGAGATTCATAGACTTTATAGAGGACAAAAAACAGCTTTCAGTTTGACAAGAACATTTTAAGCTCAAGGAAAGATTTTTTTCTTCTCTGTTATTAGAAAATACATAGAGTAAAACTCATACTGATTTTAGAGAAAGTTGTCACTATTTGTGATCACCCAAATGCCTACCAACAGTAAATAGGTCCATAAATTGGGATATAGACACACTGTGGAATCAGAATGAACCAAGGATGATCCTACAAGGTGCAACAATATGGATTAATATCAGAAGTGCAAATCAGACACAAGAGTGTATACCATGTCACTCAGTTTATGTAAAGGTAAAAAATTGGCACCACTAAGTTAAGTGAGCTGGTGGAAATCAGAGACCATGGTTACCCTCACTGAGGAGCTACAGTTGCACAAAAGATCTTCTGGAATCGTGGTAATATTCTGTTTCCTCATCTGGATTTGTAGGTGTGTTTAGTTTGTGAAATATAAGTTATATGCTTACCATTTGTGTACTTTCAAATACATATGTCGTAGTTCAATAAAACATTCAAAATTTTTTTCTACCCCTCCTGCCCTTGTCGAGTAAATCAACTGTTAGGAGAAGTATATACACAGGTTAACCTTATGCCTGGGGTAGTAACTAGAAGGCAGTCTGAGGAGGCTCTGGAGGTTCTTTGGATATGTTCACTTTACAAATATTCATTAGCTGCCTACTTATATAATGTGTACTTTTACTTGTGTGTGTATGTGTATTATTTGATAAATTTTATATTAAAATGACAGAGTCCTTGAACCTGAAATTTCAAACTTTATGTCCTGAATAAGACCTCAAAATTCTCTTTTTCTACTTTATTATTTAATAAAATATACAAGTTAGCTCTTTGCCAAGATAAAACTTACCAGCAATAATTGAGTATTTATTGATTAGAGGTCCAACTTCAGATCTATGAAATACTTTTTTGGTCCTCCAGTTGTGTTTTCGCATTGGCCTGTTGGGATATTAAAATGACCGTTTTGTTTGGATTGGTGACAACTATATCCCACGTTGCATATATTTAAAACACGGTGGTCCCTACATGTGATCTATCCATGTGGCTCACAAGTCTTCCTGCAAGTCTTGCAAATGTATCTTATTGGAGCCTCAGGAGCAGCATCTCTATCATGACTCTCAACAATGCATTTGAGGAGTTGTGAGACAGCTGACATCACAGGTCTTAAAAACCAGGGAAGCACCTGGAACAACAGATGGTCCATCAATGTGACAATTGGAGGCAGTTTTAATTTTCTGGGGTTATAGATCCCAGGCCTTACTCTGCTAATTACATAGAGACAAGGAGGGCAGTGAGAGTCATTTTACCAGATAACTAATATGATCTGGTAAATAGACTCATTTTACTAGCTACATATAAGATTATATAAGATTTACACTGGCCCTAAATAGAAAGATTTAAGGTGGCAACAAATGTATCTGTTGTGACTGGGTAGTGATCATTTTAATTATGCTATCTTTTTAATGAGGAAGGTAGAGAAACTATACTATTCAGAATAGAGATGAGCTTTAGTGAGCATGGATAGGGAACATAAATACTGCATGTATCTTATTAACTTTTCCATCAGCAAAGCTAAACCTATTCAGTATGTGCCATTTGAAATCAGAAACCACTGCATACCCATGAAAAATGCGGGGTTGTGGCGCTATTTCATTCACAATTACACTGAAATAATCCCAGAAGGACAAAACGGTACACTGTAAAACAGAAATGATGCTGTTAATTACCGAGCAGTAAATAATAAGAGGAAATGAGGGAAGGAATAAAAGTAGGAACATTCTTTCAGTTTCTGCCTTAAGCAATACATGCTTGGCAGCTGGATAAAATGTTTGATGTGAACCACACACAGCATGCCTACTGCAATAATCTCAGTAAGGAAGAGGCAAAAAAAAAAAAAAATGTCAAGAGTATTACCCTCACCATTGTGATCTTGAATTTTTCTTTTTAGATAAAATTGTTATAGTACGTTGTCTCCCATTCGTTTGCTTTTGTTTTGTGTCCTTACAGAGAGAGAGAGACAGCGAGAGAGGGAATACAAGCAGGGGGAGTGAGAGAGGGAGAAGCAGGCTTCCTGCTGTGCAGGGAGCCCAATCCAGGCCTGGATCCCAGGACCCTGAGATCATGACCTGTGTGGAAGGTAGACACTAAATGACTGAGCCACTCAGGCTCCCCTGCTTTTAAGTTTTGATGATAAGAAATTCAACTGGCCCCTAAAGTGTATTATTAGAGGAAGTGTTTCATTGTGATGAGGAAAAAATGATAGGAGAAAACCCCTTTTCTCAAGTGTTCAGAGCTATGCAGTTCAGAGGCAGGCAATAGTTCAAGCAGTTGGACTGTCTATTATCAGGGAAGTCAGTGAGACATGAAACAAGGACGAACCCCATTTGCCTGGGCAAAGAGCCCAGGGAGGAATAATTGCTAGTTGGGGCGCAGCTGCAAAGAGAGGTTGATCAAATCCAAAGATCAAATGCTTATTTCATTCTGATGAAAATCATTAAATCATGAATCAGCTTACCCCAGGCTCCTCTATTCTCAGGAAATGACTATGTATACATCTGCATGTAACTGCCCCTTAATACATTAAAATGGTGGCAGTGGCTTTCGTTATGAAATCCCTGGATATAGACAATTCATCAAAGTGCAAGTAGTCATCATTCACATTTTATTTATCTACCAGAATGAGATTCCATGTTTCAACTCAGCATGGGAAATCTCAAAAACAAAACCAAAATGTGGGAGAACAAAACGAAATTTGCTTCCAACTTTTAAAAATATAGTGTTTTTCATTGGGCTGCTCTTTATTCACATAGAACTGACTATAGAAAAACATTCCAAAAGGTTATTATAAATTATATGGTATAAATAGACTAATAAAGTGACAAAGAAATATTTAAGAATTAAAGAATATTTTTTCACCATCAAAGAATTCATTAAATGCCTGCAAAGAGGTATCTGATGACTTGAGCTCCAGAAATGAGTAGCTTAAAAATAATTCTGTATTATTTTTTATCTAAAAAGTTGACAATAGTTGTAAAGATTGGAGTTTCTTACATCCCAAAGAGAGAAGAATAGTTTCAGTTTTACACACACAGTAAACTGATTCTACTTTGTTTTCTGCTATTTTACTACCAATCTTCAGATGATTTGCAAATCTTTCTTTTTAAACATTATTTATTTATTTATTTGACAGAGAGCAACCACAAGTAGGCAGAGAGGCAGGCAGAGAGAGAGAGAGAGAGGAGGAAGCAGTCTCCCCACTGAGCAGAGAGCTGGACACGGGACTCGATCCCAGGACCCCGAGACCATGACCCGAGCCAAAGGCAGAGACCCAACCCACTGAGCCACCCAGTCGTCCCTGATTTGCAAATCTTTATCTACAGTCTCCGTGCTCTTCTAACAACCAGATTCTACTCTACATTTCCTTTTGAGTGTCTCAAAGATGGCTCCAACTCAGTGTTCAAGATTGAACTCAAGGTCAGCCACGCCTTCCGTGTTTGTCTTTCTTCTCCTTGCCACAAGAACTTTGCTCACTTTGGCCTCTGCTGTTCCTCTTTCACTTACTTCACTCCTCTTTCAGCCCTCAGATCAAATGTTATTTCCTCAGAGAAGGCTTTCATACCTGTGACAAGGTTAGATTTCTCTCTGTATATATATAGTCATATTCTCTGTAACTTCCTCTTAGCCCTTATCACAGTATAATTTTACGTTGTACTGTATTTATGTTGCCTCTCATATTAAATTGGCATTGTCTTTTATACATACATACAAAATAAGTGTTTATTGAACGCAGGACAGAATGAGTGAATGCCTACATAGCTGAATTGCACTATCTTTTATTCTGTGAAAAATGCCAAGCTGGTTTCTACATTTGGTCCCGGCAGTCACTATGAAAATGTGCCTCTTAACTATGAGGAATAGCACAATTGATGGAAGTTTCCGAATGCCGGGTTCTGAAATCCCTCACTGTGTGTGCATCCAGGCCATGGCTCTACCACATAGTTCTCTGGCAACAACAGAGCATGACCAGGAGACTCCGACAGCCCATTCCTGGGAGATGCAGAGCTCCTCTTATAAGACTGGAGGGTTCCACGCTGACCTTGCCAAACTATCCTACAACCTTTCCTCCCTCTGTCCTTCACAAGGGTCTGACCTGAATCATCATCTGTCTTTCCTAGTCTCCCTTCCCATTATCCCTCACAGAAATTTATCCTGGGAAATATCTTTCATGTCTAACTGCATCATGGTGCATGTTTCTCACAGAACTGAGATTAACATAGTCTGAAAAGACTGTGTGCTTGGTGGGAATGCAAACGTGCTAATACAGTATGGGAGATGCAGTGTTGAAGGCACTGTGCCTTTGTTTTAGTCTATATTTTGAAGAATGTCATTTGTGGTATCTATTCAGTATTTCACACATAGCTACTGCGTGATACTGAATTATATGGCAACAGCTTTGTACCTCAGGCAGAACAGACACAGTAGTGTGCAATTAAATGAGATATTTAAGATGAAAAACAGTATGACACCCAGCACATAGTAAAAGCACAATAAATAAAAGGTTTATTGCCATTTGCAGGGTTGTTCCCATCATTATTGCCACTTTCCTCTTCCTCTGCTCTCCTTCAAAGCATGGAGTGGGGTGTGTAAAAGGGTTTTACCCATTTAATTGTCTGGCCTCCCTAAAATACTCTATAACTATTTCTGATGATGGACACAACTTTACTCAATACCAACCATATCTTTTTTTGCAAACTGCCTTGTTTCATTCTATTGTTGATCAAATAGAAGCCCAGTTAAGCAGATTCCCACCCTGCCACCCCAACTTGTGGCCAACTTAAGCTGATCAAAATTTATGGCTTTATTAAGCAGATGGTAACAGTTTGGACACAGGAGATGAAGTCCTGTTAGGATTCACCTTGGAACAGAGCAGTTTTTCTGTGATTTGACCCTGACTTCTGAGAAGTCGCATATTGCTTTTGGAACACTTGGTCACTGTGGAATATTTCCAAATATATCTCTCCGGCTGTGCTAGGACATTGTTCAAGAGCCATAGTTACTAAAACTTGCTTCTAATTTTTGTAATCTATTTTAGTAATGTCAGAAGAAATATCGGAGCCCAGATAAAAATGTCAAAATGACCATTATTTCAAGTGAAAGAATCTCACTGAAAATATTTCAGTCTTTTAATGTTTTCTGATCTTCCTGCTTCTGTGTCATCAGACCTCTCCCTTTCAAAGGCTCAGTGATGTTGGCACGGAGCTTGGAGCTTCTGATCAGAAAGGGAAGATCTGCTTTTTTACTGTGTGCCTGTAGATTATAAAGGCATTAATTGAATTTCATCTTTTTTAAAGTCCCAGGGAAATGAAAACATTTATAATAATTTATTTTTCTCATTGAGAAGATGGTGAATAGGAACATCCAGAAGGATTAAGATAACTGCATTTGAAAAGTATAGAGACAAGATTTGCTTAAGAGATTTTTTCCTCTTTGTTAGAAATATTATATATATGTTGTTAATGAAAATCTTTAAACTGTTAAAATTATCATCTGTGGATGGTAGAAAAATGGGAGTTAATTTTTCTTTCTTCCAACTTGTGATATTTTAACATGTAAGTCTGGGAGGTACCGTTTTAAAGATGAAGTGAAAAGAATTGACTAGGGCTAAAAATTAGAGATTAATAGGATTCAGGATGTCACATTAGCTTTCTATTCTTTTGAGGATGTTGGAAGGAAAAGTCTGATGTCAAGTATGGCCTCTCTGAAGCAGTTGTCTGAAGCTCTGCTAAATTCAATCTCCACACTTGCCCTGTGGCCAACGATATGTGTTTTTATCCTGCAAATGCTTTAGAATGGTGAATTGTTTTTACACTGAAACATCACATTAAATTCTGAAGAAGAATGGCCAATTTACACGGATGGACTTCGGGATATGTTGTGCAGGAGGAGAAAATATTTCACTTCTAATTTAAAAAAAAATCACATTCATGTTGGTATTATGTAGACATAAAATATGTGCCACTAACTCATAAGGTTCTGTGCATATTATAATATTCATTAGGATTAGGATCATGAATTAGTAAAGTTTTAATTACTGGTCTCTTAGAATAAAATATTACCAAACAACCACTTGGAAAATGCAAGGAATTCTCACATAACTCTTGATTCAGTGGGGAAATAGAAATAATATCGAAGACTATGTAGAAAGTAATGGCAATAAAGAAGATAAAGCCTATAAATATAAATAATGTTATGCTTGGAAGAAAAATTATAGACAAACACATTATTAAACAAAAAGAAATAAAAGAATGGAGTTCTTAGCATTAAAAACTCAGGAAAAATAGTCACAAATTAAACCTAATGAAAGCAAAAGTAAAGGAGTAACAAATAATTTTTTTAAATATAAAGAAGAAACTAGAGAGAAAGACATTTCAGAAAGAAGAGAGTTTTAAAAAAAAAATCCAAGAACTATTTTTTTTTAAACCAAACCAAGTAACAATGACCAGCAAGGAGTAATAATGAAATAAACCACTGGGACACAAAGATTTTAAAATGAGAGAAAGCATCAGTTTGGGAAATGGCCTAAGATATAATGCAAACATAATTACATATATATTTTAAATATCTAAGCCAAAAAAAAATTTAATATCTGGCTAAAATGAATGACTTTCCAGTAAAATACAATATACAAAATTAGTGCCAAGAGAAATAGATAAGTTTAGCAGTTCCATAATGGTAGATATAATTTAGAAAATTGTCAAGGATGAAAAAATTTCAAAGCAGTAACAAATAGGATTTAGCATTAAACTTAAAGTATGATGATTCTCAATCAAGCAGGTTTATCTCAGGAATGAAGATTAATTGAACCTAAAGAAATGTAATAGCATCGTTCATTATATTAATAGGCCAAAAGTGGAAAAAAAATATAATCATCTCACTAAATATCAAAAAGTCAGTTGACAGGGGTGCCTGGGTGTCTCTGCTAGTTAAGCATCTGACTCTTGATGTTAGTTCTGGTTATCATCTAGGGTTCTGAGATCGAGCCCCACATGGGGCTCTGCACTGGGCATGGAGACTGCTTAAGATTCTCTCTCTCAGGTGTCTGGGTGGCTCAGTGGGTTAAAGCCCCTGCCTTCAGCTCAGGTCATGATACAAGGGTCCTGGGATCAAGCCCCACATCAGGCTCTCTGCTCCGCAGAGAGCCGGCTTCCTCCTCTCTCTCTCTGCCTGCCTCTCTGCCTACTTCTGATCTCTGTTTGTCAAATAAATAAATAAAATCTTAAAAAAAAAAAAAAAAAGATTCTCTCTCTCTCTTCCTCTGCCCACTTCACTTCCTGCTCTTGGGGAAAAAAAAAGGGGGGGTCAACTGACACAATTCAACCACTATTCCTAATTTAAGGTGTGTTTAATACATTATGAATTTAATGTTTTTCAATGAAATTATCATTTATATACTTTATTTTAATGAAGTAATACTAAAGATCATCTGTAAAATAAACATGTAAAAATATCCAGAATAGTTCTATATAAATGAGTAATAGGGGTTTATCCTATAAGAGAGAATGACATTATAGAATGGACAATTAAAATAGTTCAATTAAAATAGTTATGTATCATGGAAGGAACAAGTTGAACAGTAGAAGTTAAAAGAGAGTCAATGAACAAACAGATCTAGGAATTCAGCACATGATTAAAGTGGCATTTCAAGTTAGGTATGAAAAGATGGGTGTGGTCTTTGTTAAAACAAGTGGAAAAACACATTGCACCTTTCCTTCACTTCAAAATAAATCCCAGGGAATGAAAAAGACATTAGGGAAAAAACTCTTAAAACACAAATAAAAATGTCAATATGAATTTTAAGATGCCCTTGAGAGTAAATATGTTTCCAGAATAACTGAGTCAGGAGTTCTTTGATTTTAAAAAAGATACTCAATTAATCTAAGTTGCTAATTAAAAAGCATAGTTCTTCCTGAAGGGTTTAAGACAAACCTAAAATAATCCTATTAGTCTGTTAATTAAATAAATACATTTAAGAAAGTTTTTGCACACAAGCTCAAAGTTCGTAGCATTCTAAGTTGTATTTATAAATTGATTTATTGAATTACATTTTTAGAATCTTACCAAATGAAATCATTTCTTAACTAAATCTTATAAACACAAGTTAAATTTTTGTGTGTAAAGTCATATGCTATTACCAATAGTCCAAATGATCTTACTATAATTTCTGCTTATGATCCAGATCAATAGATGACTCAACTCAACATTTTGACAGCAGAGGGCTAGTTTATGATTCTACTAGGCCAGATTCATGCAAGTGAATCCTTAAAACAAAAGCGTTGCTATTTTAGAATATATTTACATCATCATCTCTACACTTAATTTTACAATCCCACAGAATTTAAAAATGCTTTTCTATTAGGGAAGCAATGTGTCACCACATTTGGGACAGCATAACGAAGAAGAATTTTAGGGGATACTATTTCAGCTGACTGAAGGTGAATATTGCCCAGAGATTTGGGAGATCTGGAGCTGCAGAGACCCAAGCCAATTTTTCTTAGGATGGTAAGAAAAAAAGTGAAGCCAAGTATAAATTTTTTAGGACAAAAGAAAACCCGAGTTCATGCCCTCTCTAAATGAGTTGGTCTGTGGCCAATATCCTTAAGAGTCAAGTCATCCAGTATTAAATTCTCAAGTTGTGATGAGGCTATATTCCTTCAAAAAGTTTGTTATCTGACCTCTTCACACCTTGAATTGGACTGTGCATTTCTCTAGGTCTCTTAAGTTATTTAAATGACATCCTTGTATCCCTTTGGCTTTGTGTAGTTTCAGGCCACCATTTCTAGGGCTCCTATTCTCTGGTGCTTGTGCTTTCCCACACAACTGGAGCACCATTTCAGACATTTTTGTTGTTGTTCTCAAGAACTCTGCATTTCCCCCACCAGCTTCACTCAGAACTGATGATCTTTCTTCCTATTCCCCAAGAAAAATGAAGTGATCAGATGAAAACTTCTAGACTTCCACCACCACACTATCCATCATCAAGCCCCTGCCTCCAAAACTCAAATTAACTACCCCATGATGTTATTCAATGTCAAGCCTTTTCCTCTTGGCTATTCAGCAATTCTCTCTTCCCTCTTTCTCACATCATGGTTTCTCTCCCCACTAGATATTTTCCATTAGTATCTAAAAATGCTGTTGTTTTTCCCATCTTAAAAAGAAACAAAAACAAAAGAATGATCTCAGCCCCATTTCCGGTGCCAAGCCAGCTATTTCTTTATGTCTTTGCTTTGCTACAGCAAAACCCCTAGAAATAATTGTTTGTATTTGCTGTTTCTATTCCTTTTCCTCTTATTTTCTTTTCAATCCATTCCCATCAGACTTTTACCCTAAACATTCCATTTAAATTTCTCAATGTAACCAGTGGCCTTCATGTTGCCAAATTCACTGATCAGCTCTGTCTTTATCCTATTCTTTCATCAGCATTTGATAGGGCTGATCACTCCTCTCAGACACAGATTCCTCCCTTTGTTTGCAGGACACCATCTGCTTTGGGATATCACCCAACTTTACTAGTTGCTTTTCCTTAGTCTCTTGAACTTTTTCTTCAATTGTTCCTTAATCTTCTACAGTTGGAGTAACAAGGTTCCAGTTCTTGTCTTGTATTTATCTACATTAACTATGTATGCTATTACATGTGATAGCATCCAGCAGACTGATGGTTCCAAAATGTCTTTCTTCAGTCCAAATTAGTCTCCTTGTCTTTAGACTCATCAGTCTACCTGCATCTGTGGGACCTCCCCTAACCCTAGGGCTAATAGAGGACTATAACTCACTGTGTCTAAAACTGAACTCCTGAGTCTACCCCCAAAACCTACTCTACCTATTCCTTTGCCATCTTGGTTGATTTTAACTCTAACCTACTTGTTCAGGCCAAGAATCATAGCATCATGCTAGACTTTTTTCTTTCCCTCATATCCCACACTTAATTGGTTAAGAAATCATGTTAACTCTATCTTCAAACTATGTTCCCGAATCCATTTCTCTCCTGCCCATGTTCCACCCTATTCGGAGCCATTATACAAATGACTGAAATAGCCTTTTTAACTATCTCCCAGTTTCTATCATAGTCTCCATATATTTTGCTTCTATTTCTGATTGATGCTACTAAAATGTAAGTTCTATTAATAGCTTCTCACTTCACTCAGAATAAAATCATCACACAGACTTACTGGGTTTCATATGACCTCCTCCAACCCCCTTTCCCCATTTTTGACCCCATTTCCTGTACATCTCCTCCTTGATAACTCAGCTCCAGTCAAACCTCCTGCTACTAGGCAGCCTCAGGTCCTTTGCTCAGGCCTTCCCTGTAAGTAGACTGCACCCCCTTAAATGTCTACTTGGTCAACTCTCTCACATCCTTCACACCTCAGCTCAAGTCTCGCTTGCTCAATGAATATCCTGCCCTTCCTATTTAATATTCTGTCCTGCCTTTACCATGATCCTCACCCCTAATTCTCATTACTTTGCTCTACCTTTCCTGTTCACATAGCACTTGCCTTTACTGTACTATAGAACTTGTTTACAGGTATTTGTTGTACAGATTTGAGGACAAGTTCCACGAGGGCAGGGATATTTGTCCTTGTTTTCAAAATTTTGATAATGTCAAGAGTTGAAATTGAGAACAAAAAGGCATCCTCAGAAAAATACAAATTGGTGACACCTTTCTGGAGAGCAATTTAACACTAAAACAACTTTAAATTAATATCCTATGGACTCAAAAAATTTGCTGTTAGAAATTTATCCTCATGTCTACAGAATAAACATACAAAAGTGTTTAGCACAATGTTGTTTCCAGTTTTTGATGAAAAGAATCAATGAGTCAGAAATATTTAAATAAATAAAACATGCAGTGTAATTCTCTGTAGCCATTACAAAGGACAGGGTAGATCCATACATATACTCTTAGAGAAAGTTCTCCAAGACACAAAAGCCAAGTACAAATAGATTAATTCCATTTTTGATAAGGATATACGTAGGCAGACATCGGTATAAGCATACAGAAACGTGTATATACTAGTATTTGCATACAGTTAAATGTAGTAGTGCTAACAGTCCTATTTCCCATGAAACATGGATGATAGTAGGTAGAGAGAATTTTCATTTTTATGCCTATATGCAATTCTAATTTTACTATGCTTATTAGTATCTTATTGAGTTTAAACTGTAATGTTAAAGAAGACATGCAGAATTAATCCTCCTCAATACATATAAATACATTTTTATGTCAGGTGTTTTGCTAGATGCTGACAATGTACCCACTAAATGATCATGGTGCCTGGTCTTAAAAACTTTCCATTCTATTTGAACAAACTGAATGAAATTATGACTAAGAAAGATTTATCTTATGGCCAAGCAAATAGATGGCTTTTAAAACATATGAAAATAATTTCCTTTATGTAAATATTTCCTTCTATGAATGAATTTTCTTATACTATTCATTCTTACAGTAGGGTTTTTATTAGATGTCAACTTTTGATAGCATTCTACTTATTTATTGTCAAATGTTCTAAACTTTGGAAAGCATAAATATATGTGGTTTTACTGTATAGGTTAATGAGATTATATAACTATAGTATCCCCCAAAACAACTTGCTTGCCATATGTCCCTATCTTAATGTTGGCAGTGAGCTTTGCTTCTACATCTATCTAGTGCTAATCAAGAGATGAATAGAAAATGAATGCCGATTACAATCCATTGTTTAGTCACATCCTTAGGGTTTCTGTTCAGCTGGTTTCAATCTGGATGTCCAAATTAAACTTGTTATTTGGCTTTCTATTATTATTTACAAAATGTCCTGCAAACTAAATAATCATACAGTTAAATTTTCATATATTAGGATCAGTATTTTAAGAATCTATTGAAGAGATTAGGTTGTTGAAATTGTTAGTCTTCTGTTAAAGACTCCAAGGTTCAGAGGGTTGAAGGGCTTTGTCCAAGGTCACTTAATTAGATACAGGTAGATTCAAGTGTCCTGACCCCCAGTTCAGTGGTCTTCGTCCTACAGAATATTACCTGTACCACTGGTGTAGAATCAGGTGGGATTTCTATTTATCAGTCATGCAGTTTCCTTTTCTCTATAATCCTAGAGATATTCCTCACATATTACATGCTTTCTATGTATGTGGAATTATCTTCCAGTTTTTAATTAGTCTATTCAAAACATAATTATTCTTTCATTTTCTCTTTCTATTTTTGTGCAGGATCCAAATAGATAATTACAGGTGTAGATCAAAAGGCTCAGAGGGAAGAGAGAGCAAATAATTTCCTTAATACTGTCACACATATGGACAGAATTGTGATGCTGTTTGGAGCCTGCTAAGTAACTCTGGTTTGGAAAATCCTGGACAAATATCTTTATTAATAAGAAAATGCCAAGTTATGGAAAGGGAGAAAATACCCAAAATTGTAATGCTCTTCCCTTTATTGTTTAATAACTAATTAGCAAAGTCATCTATTTCTTGACTTGATGTTTTAACTATGTGGCACATATTTAATTATTAATATTTATTTTAAATATTATATGTAATTTTTATATTTAATAACATTGAAAGATTTTTAAAATTTTTAAATTTTTTACTAACATATAATGTTCCCCAGGGGAACAGGTCTGTGAATTGCCAGACTTATACACTTCACAACACTCACCATAGCACATACCCTCCCCAATGTCCATAACCCCACCACCCTCTCCCCCTCCCCCAAGGAACCCTCAGTTTGTTCCGTGAGGTTAAGAGTCTTTTACGGAAAAATAAGAATTTCTTAACAAAATTCTAAACTTAGCATTTTCCCCCAATGTTCGATCCTGACCTAATAATACTTAAGTTTTAAATGTAAACACGAGAAAGAGTTTTATAAAAATTTATAAAATATATTTTGTTTATTTATTTAATTGACAGAAAGAGAGTGAGAGAGTAAGAGAGGGAACACAAGCAGGGGAAATGGGAGAGGGAGAAGCAGGCTTCCAGCCAAGCAGGGAGCCCAGTGTGGGGCTTGATCCCAGGACCTGGGATCATGACCTGAACCTAAGGCAGATGCTTAATGACTGAACCCCTAAAAGAAGCATTTTACTCACAAAATTATGTTTAAAGATTTTCAGGGTCCAATAGGATTAGATAGCGAAGGGTTATTCCTGCATATTGTACTGATTAAAGAAGTTTATTGTTCCACCAATAAAGATTTTTTTTCTTTCTATACCCAATTTCATATGCTTTCTCTCTGTATAATTATGATGAGCCTAAATCTGGGACAGGAAAAGAAAGGAAAATAAAAAATTAAAAAAAAAATGCAACCACACCTGAGTTGTAAAACTAAATGATGAGTGCTATTCAAAGAATCTAAATTATTTGCTGAGCATTTAAGAGTAGCTTGACAGATACGTACATACTCAAGTCTCTACAGATGGAAAGTTATATATAGCAAATTACTCACTGTAAGGGCATTACACTGAAGATAGTAGATATTGTTAGCATCCACAGTTCCCTTTCCATCCTTCCTTCATCTCCTGCCATTCAGGGAAATCATTACTTGGGCAGAAAATTAGAGAACAGATTTAGAAAAGAAGCACTCCTTGTAATATTTCAGCTCCACCAACCACCCTCCCCACGCCCTGCCCCCCCTGCCCCAAAATAATTTTTTTTTTCTTTCAGAAGAAAAGATATGAATGAGCCCAGGTGTGTAACTCAAATCTCCTCAACACCTGCATTTGGTCTCTGTTTGACACACACACTTTCTTCCTCTTGACTTTCCCTATCATCTCTAATGACTTCAGAAAGCAAATCTAAGCAACGATTGGGGCTGAGAGGAACCAGGTGTGCTAGTTCATTAAAAAGAACTAATGAAAGATTGTAACACACAATTCATATGATTGCAAATAGCCAACATATGATTATAAAGCATTAGAAAAATATTGAGTTTTCTGCATGCAAATGCTAATGTAACTTAACTTCTCATGTATCTGGGAGACCATTTAATGCCAACTTGCATTCATGAAAGCCTTTTCCTAGAGACAGGCACAGCAGTGCTTGTGGATAATAAATGACAGAAATCGTACTTCCTGCCTTCTCATTGGCTCAAGGAAGAAGTAGGAATGAAAAGAAATAAAGTCATTTTTTTTATACTCTATATGCTTTAAGATAACAGCAGGGGATCCAATCTGTGAGGGGATATCACTTCTTCCCAGAACATTAGACCAAAGAATTGAGTCATGTCTGGAGTCACAGTCTGCATTAGTCATGAAATTATTCCTCAGCCAGTATTGGATGGTTTGTGTATCACCGCCAGAGGTGAAGTTGGGATGATGACTTTGTTCTCTGACCACCTCTATTAGTGTGTTAAGAAGAAGGGAAAGAAACCTGATTGAGTGCACATGATAACCTTTGATAAAAATTTTAGGCTTCTGTGTGGAAAAAGTATCATTTATGTGTAGTTGTTAAGATGCATATTTCTGGCCCCACACCTCATCTGATAGTGAGCATAACGAATTATCACAAAATACAGTGGCTTAAATTTTTTTTTTTTATGGTTTGGGGGGTCAGAAATTGAGGAAGGGCTCAGATAAGATGTTCTCAATTAGAGTTTCTTGCATGTTTGGAATTAGCTGAGACTACACTCATTTGAAGGATCAAGTGTACTGACATTCAGTATTGCTCACACACATGGTCAGCAGTAGAGGTTGATGGCTAGCTGGGAGCATAGTTGGGGCTCTTAAACAAAATCCCTCTATGGGTTTCACAAACACAGTGGCATCAGAGTAGACAGACTTTCATGGCTGCTCGTTTCTGCCACAATGAGTGTTGTCCCAACAGAACCAGGTTGGAGTAGCAGTGTTTCCTGGCCTGTCCACAGAGGTCACATAGTATTACTTCTACTACAGTCTGTTGGTTGAAGTAGTCACAAACCTGCCTGGACTCATGAGGAAGGGACACAGTGCCTACCATTCAATGGTAGGATTATCAAAGAATTTGTGACTCTTTAAAATAAACAGACTTCCCTCTGAGATAAATTATTTACATTCTCCCCACTTATAAAATAAACATTCATCTCATGACCTATATTCTCAAAATCTTCTCTTACTGTGAAGTCCAGGCTCTTGTCACATGATTCAGGTCTAGAATAAGGGACCTTATATACAATCCTTGAGTATGGGTCCTTCTGATTTGAAAACCTAGAAACTAAAGATTGGTTAACTGTCTGCCCTTCTTCCCCATATAATATATAACTGGGGACAGGTATAGGATAACCATCATAAGTACACCTATTTAGAAAAAGGGAAATGGGAGATAGAAGCAGTCTCTGGTCCATAGCAATTTTGAAATTCAACTAGGCACCTGTTTTCAGTTTCTTGAATTAGGCTCCACCATTTTCCAGGGATCTTCATTCTCCTTCTGCATTCTGGGTTTAACTTTCTAGTAATTTTTCCCTTTCTATAAAAAATAGCCTGTGTTTACATATGAGTATCATTCCTGTTCTACTTTCTGGTTATTTATTTTGTGCCAGCTCTTTCCTTTTCAACACCAGCTAATATAATGTCTTTAAAAGCCTGGTGGCTGGGATACCTGGGTGGCTCAGCCAGTTAAATGTCTGCCTTTGGCTCAGCTCATGATCCCAGGGCCCTGGGACCAAATCCCACATTGGGCTCCTTGCTCAGTGGGGAGCCTACTTCTCTCTCTGCCTGCCATTCTCCCTGCTTGTTCTCTCTCTCCCTGACAAATAAATAAATAAAATCTTTAAAAGAAAAATAAAAGCATGGCAGCCTTTCTGTGTATATATTTATAAACCATTCCACTTAAAAAAAAAAACACATACACTCAGAAATCTCTTTGAAATAAACATGTTCTCTTTCTGTGGTTCTCTATGTAAGTGCCATGGGATAACACCATTAAATATTCTTAGGAGCCCTACTGTTTTACAGAAAGGGTTTTCCTTAGAGAAAAGGACTTTTAAGAAAGTCTATCAGATACTACTTAAATCTTTCTATCTTCTTAAGAGATTATATTTAATCACATACTTGTCATCATTTTTAGTAAGATATTTTACTCAGAGATCTCTGACTTTGATATTTGCCCTGTGGCCCTTTCTTATTTCTTTTCTGAATTAATATAATATCACTTAAAACCTCAAGAGCCTTTTGTCATTTTTCATATGCAATATCAACATTTATTCAAAAATAACTAAGCATACCAGAGAAAAACATTTGTTTATGAACACTGAAAAAGTGAAAAATTTCTGCTCAGAACTAAGCACTATGAGAGAGTGAAATAAAGACTCTACAAATAAAAAATACTGAAATTAAGAACTCAAAGTATGGGTTTCATGGCAGATTAGACACAGGAGAATAAGAGCTAGTGAACTAGAAGATAGGGAAGAAGAAAATACCTAGATGGAATATAAAGAAAATAAAGAATAAAAAATATAGAAAAGAGTATAAGAGATATACAGAATACAGTAAAATATAAATGTATCTTTAGAATTTTAGTAGTAGAAAGCATGAGGATAGAAACAATATTTGAAAAGAGTAATGACTGCAATTTTTCCCAAATAGATAAAATATATCAAAAATTGCTAGGAACCCCATAGGTTCAAGAAGTGCTGCGAACCCAAAGTAGAGTAAATAAGTGGTCATATCACAGTAAAATTACTCAAAAATCATATAGAAAGGAAAAAAATCTTAAAGACAGTTATGAAAGCATCAAAATCTAACCTTCAAAAAAGGAATGATAAGACCAATATGTGACTTTTTCAACAGAAACAAAAGATGCTAAAAAGGCAATGGACTGACATTTTAAAAATGCTAAAATAGAAGAAGTCTCAACACAGAAATTTAAACCCTAAAATGAAAATGAATAAGATATTTTTAGACAAACAACACTTGGAAGAATTTGTCACCATCAGGACTATGGAGAAGGAAATACTAAGGGGAGTTCTTCAAAGAGAAGAAAATGAACTAAGATGGAAACAAACACAAAGGAGGAAATGAGGAGATACAGAAAGGGTAAGCATGAGGGTAATCTGTATAATAAAGTGGTAAGTATACTGTCCTATGGGGTAGGATACTTCTGGAATGAAGTCCATAAAAGTAATAGTACAATGAACAGGAAAAGTTAAAGGCCCTCACATTGTGTGAAGTCTAATATATTTACTAGACTCTAATAAGACAATATGAATGCTGTAATATTTAGTGTCATCACTAAAAGAAGAATAAAGTGATGGATAACTAAAAAGCCAATAGAGGGGAATATAGAATATTAATATAAAAGACAAGAAAGATAGTATTTCTGAACTGGTACAACATACGGAAAACAAATAATAAGATGGTCCACAAATTCAAATATATCAGTAATTACATTAAAGGTAAGTAGGATATTTCAATTCAGATACACCACGGTCAGACTGAATTTTTATTTTTGTCTCTTTTTTTAGACTGAATTTTTAAATATCTAATTCTATGTAGCTTACAAGAGTGTGCTTTAAATATAAAGATACAAAAAGGTTGAAAGTAGAAGGATGGCAAAAAAATATATGCCATATGATTTAGAAAGAGCTGTACCTAAAATAGGTCTTACAGTGATACTAAGTACAAAGCAGAGTATAAGGGAAGAAGTTTTAGTGGAGATAAAGAGAGGCATTTCGTAATCCTGAGTCCATTCACTAAGAAACTGCAAGAATCCTTGACTTTTAAGCACCAAATCAAATAGTTCAAGGGTAGGCCAAATGTGACAGAAAATGAAAAACTAAGAAGAATAACAAAAATAAACACTTCAACAATGATGCACACTTTTATCAGTATCAAATAGGAAAAGCAATCCTCCGATCAGTCAGTATAAAATACTTAAGTAACACAATCAACAAATTGGTATAATTGTCATATAGAGAATATTTCTCCAAATACTGCAGAATATGTATTATTTTAAAGTACATGCAAAGTACACACCAAAATTTACAATACGCTGACCTATAAAGCAAGGGTCAACACATTTTCAAGGACTAAAACCTCCAGTATATTTTCTCTGACTACAGAAGCATTAGACCAAAAATCAATAATAAAGATAATGAGGAATTCTCTAAATATTGGGAAGTTAAACCTGATACTTCAATACCATTAAGTAAAACAAGAATGACAGAAACTAGATAACATTTTCAACTGAATGATAATAAAAAACAAAATATAAAAAGTTAGGAGATGCAGTAAAAGTCACTAATAGAGGGAACTACATAGCTTGGCTATTTATATAAGAAAAGGAGAAAACTGAGAAACTATTATGCAAAGCCTAAGAAATTGATAAGGAATAACAAAATTGACACTCCTCAGGAAAGCAGAAGGAAATTAGAAACATAAGTATAAAAATTAATTAATTAAAAAATTAATTTGTCAGAATCAACAAATCCAAAAGATGGTTCTTTCAAAAAACTTAGTAGAAATGACAGTCCTAGTAAATTGGTCAAGGTCAAATAGGCAACAAAGAGCTAACATACATAAAATATCAGGTACTCCAATGAATACGTAAGACAGAAACATAACCCAATTAAAAGAATAGACAAAATATGTGAAAAAGTGCCTTACATAGAAGTATATTGAAATAGCTAATAAGCAAATAAAAGATACTCAATTAGTCATTGGGAAATGCAAATAAAACCACAAGGGCCTATCACTTTAAATATATCAGGATAACCTTTGAAAATAAAACAGGTAAACAAGAATGCTACTTGAGTATACCAAACATTGACAAAGATGTAGAACAATTATATTTTGTCGGTGGGAGGAAAGCCACATTAGCACAATGACTTTGGAGAACCAACTGGCAATATTTGCTAAATGCTGAACATGCACAGAACCCCTGACTTACATAGTTCACTCCCAAGTATGAAAAACAAAAGAAACAGATACTGGAATGTCCATTGCAGCATTCTTTAAGCCCCCACTCCAAGGAAACAATACAATGGTCCTCAATAGAACATATTTTTAAATAATTATATCTGTGATATATTTTGTATATATGATCTATACCTATATAATAGTTTATTATTTTAAAAAAAACAAAATTACAGGCACTCTTTGCTTTGTGTTGTAGTACAGAACTGTAAAAATGACAGTACTAACTAAAACTGTATAATTAAAGAAAATAATCAATGGAAAAAATTAAAGACTTTTATTAAATACCAGCTATGGGTCAGATACTTTGCTAGGTGGCTGAGAGTCACGGATCAGGGAAACAAATATGGTCTCTTTCCTCAGGGAGCTTACTAATTAGTTGGGAAATAGCAATATTACATTGAACTACAGAATGAATTCTTCTGATATTTGCCTTTATTCACTATTAACATTCATGTCACTCATGTTGTGTCCTCTTAAGAAAACCAGCCATAATTTCAGTCCTTGCTGATTTACTACCCAGTGGAATGAAGCATGATGTTCTTCTGTTCTCACTGGCGATGGAAACATGCAGAATGTGAAGCCACTGTTCATTCGTAGCCTTGATCCTACACTCTATTCACTTACAGCTTTCTATGGTCTTACCTAATACTCACCGAGTTGCCTTTCTAACTGAAAGATCATTCGGAGCAAGTGGGAGAGTACTGAAAGGCAAGTTCTAATGATATATGCCACATGGTCTTTGCTTATGCTGTTTCCTCCTCCTCAATGCTTTTCCGTTAGGTGTTTTCCATCTCTTTCACATAATACCAACTTACTCTTTAGAACTCTGGTCCCCGACCCTCCAGTCTAGGTCAAGAATTCCCTTAGATGTTCTTATAGTACCATATAACTTTCTTTCCTAACACATTCATCAAAATTTTCAATTACATATTATTTGTGTGAAGATTTGATTAATGTCTCTCTTTCTCAAGAAGTACTCAACTCCACAGTACCTGGCACACAGAGTAGGCACTCAACAAATAGAGCTGAATAAAAGAGCTTGGCTTGTGGGTAAGCCAAATTTTAGAAATAGGAATGTGATAAAAGAGAAATTGTTCTTTGACTTTCAAATTTACTTTCTGATCATTGGCATTCAGCCAGGGTAGAGCTGGTGTCTGAAGAGATTTTGTCATTACATCATTTCTGGCCTTTATCCCATGACCTTATTTCTTTCCCTCTGCTCAGGAGAACATATTGTATAAGGTCAGTAAGATGGATCTGGAGAACCAGTTTAATGTCTTCGCTCGCCAAAAAGATTGCTTCTGCTCTGGGGCACACACCTGCTTCTTCCTTCTCTGCCAGCTCTGTGAGGTGAGGCAAATTAGAAATGCTCTTCTTCCCAGGGTTGGTGGGATAAAAGCTTATAGTTCTTCATACCTCCATCAAATGGCAAGTATTCAATAAGCACTTACCATTTACACTGCACAAGACCAAACACAACAGGTGATGGAGTTTTATCAGTTATAAACTTAGTATAGGGGAGGGGTAAGGTAGACTGCTATCAATCAGCAATCCTGTTGATTTAAGTTCCTGGACACCTTGCCAATCAACATACTTCTGTCTTAACCCAAGATCAAGGCACCAGCTTTCTTTGCCTCTGTCTCTTAAGACATGTCCCAGCATCCACTCTGGCCCTGTCCAGCTGATCTTCTCATTGAAGCTTAAGTAATATGTCAAATGGTAAGTTGGATCATTATGCCTTTATCTACGCTCTACTCCCCACACTTATTTAAAGCCCTACAATGTTCTGCCATTGCTTTTAGGATAGCAAATACCCACACCATACCACATAAGGTCCTGGAGGTTCATGCTCTGTCTACTCCTTCAGTTTTATCTCATGCTGCTTTTACCCTTACTCTGTGCTCCAGTCACTGTGCCTTCTTCAGGCTTCCTGAAGGAGCTATGCTCCCATTCACCTCAGAGCCTTTGCACATGCAGATACTTCAGAAGTGCTCCCCCGCTACCCCCAGTTTTTCAGGTCATTAATTCCTCTTTCACTTTTAGTTATCATCTCAAGTATCACCAATAAAGAGAACAATTGGACTTCTAATCCAGGTCTGTTTGTCTCTAAAAGCTGTTGCTATTCCTACCATATTCTGTTTCCCAATAAAGAAATAGGACATGGTGGGCAAAACACGGAGGGGCCACATTCTAGTTCAGAACCTAGGAAATACTTCTGGTCTAGCCTCTTTCTCAAGATCCAGTTTTATTTTCTCCTAGGCAGAGCAGCTGTTAGAGGGTCACTTCTTCCTCCTTCCTTCAGCATCTTTTCCACCCAGGAGTTTCTCTGCTTGGATCATGGCAAAACAGGTTTCATGGAAGGACTACAATACGGGGTGTCAGGCAAAGGTGGGTCCAAGCACCAGCTGTGACACTCACCAGCTGGTGTGAACATGCTCAAGTGATATGATCTTGCTCAGCGTAACAGACTGGGTCCTCCAAAAAAACACTCCAAGACAGAGGTGGACATGCAAGAGGTTTATTGGGGGAAATGCCTATGCAGGTTGAAGGCGAGGAAGCAAGAGTAGGTAGAGTTTTCAATACAAACCTGACATCCACAAAAGAATAGGGGAAGGGAAGGAGAATTGCATCTGTGTTCAAGAAAGTTTAGCCTAGGGTGAAGGGGAGTCCTCTAGCTCAGGCACTTGGTGGAGGGGTCCCACCCCCCTAGATGAGTGGACTTTCACTAGTGTCACCTCCTGGTTCAGATGTTGGCTGAGAGCAGCCCGAGGAAGCATGGCTTTTGCATGAACATGGGGTAGATCTGGGGGGCAGTGGCTGGGGATGCCCATCAATTATGCTTCCCTGAAAGGGCGATGTGAGTGGCATATTATCACCTTCAGCCTTGGTTTCCTCCTGTGTAAGATGAGGGGAGCATCCTCAGTGATCCGTGGGGTGGCTTCTACCTCTGAAACTATGGGACTCTCTATTTGGTTCCATATTTTCTTATTTAACTCTTCTCATTTTGAGGTTTTTTTTTCTTTTTTCTTTTTTCTTTTCTGGTAGTAACCAAAGAAACAAGAATGAAAATCTTAAAAAGGGAAATATTTCTAATAAGCCTAAAAAATGAGTACTGTTTTTTTTTTTTTCCTTTTTTCCTTGATTCAACTTTTAGTATAGAGGTGTAAGGACTTTAAGTCTTATGTACCCTTGCTTCTTCAGGACCCAGCACAATGTATGCTATATAATGTCACATAACAGACACTTTTCCTTGACTGAATGACTAAAATTGAATGGAACTAGGTCTGATTTTAAAAACATTCATTCACTTAACTTCTAGGTTTTCCTTCTGGGAAAGAGTACCATGTAAATATGCTTTTTCTCTTGTTTTGGCAATGAGGGCTCCTAAATCCCTCCCCTCAGGAGCATGCTCACTTTCCTCATCCTTGTCTCCCTCTAAAGGGCTCAAAGAACATTATTTTCCCATTAGAAAATCTCCTATCTCAGTGTTCCCTAATCTTCCTTCAGAAAAATCATTTTTTTTTTAAACAGAGTGGTTTTTAAAAAATTAATTATTTAATTAATTAATTTGAGAGACAGTGAGAAAGCACCAGAGGGAGAAGGAGAAGAAGACTCCCCCCACTGAGCCCCATGTGTGTTTCCATCCCAGGACATGATCATGATCTGAGCTAAAGGTAGATGCTTAACTGACTGAGCCCCCCAAATGCCCCTAGAAAAACATATTTGATCATCTCCTCACATATGGTCCCTGTTCTCAAGGAACTCATAGTCTAGTTGGAAAATAAGACCTGAATCAGTAACAGATTCAAGATACATCATAATCATTACTAAAAACATAGCAACAGCTATTGCCAGGCATTGTACTAAGTGCTTTTCATAGCTGGGACCAGATAAATAAGTGAGAAAAGGCAATTGATCGGGACAGATGGATGCTGGAGAGCTTTGCCTCAGCTGAGTTGGGGCAAAGAGGAGCCACCATTCTCCCCATGGAGGGCAGGGCAGGGGGTTGGAATGCAGACCCAATGCTGCAGATCTCCTTTTCCAAGGTGGGTAGAAACAGGAAATCAATTTCAATACACAGTCATCCCATTTTATAATAACAGGAAATAATTCAAAATTTTAAGACAAGGTATTGGGAAAATAAGCTCATTTGATTAGCAAATCTGGCTCATGCATATATTGGGACCTGTGGAATAAGTAACACTATTTAATAGTCACTGAGTGCTAAATACAGAGTTCACATACTGGAGAAGTTGAGAAGAGGAATTAATGATTTTGTCAGAGAAAGTTTGGTAGAAAAGTACTTAAGATGATCCATGAGAAATGAGTATC
Organism: Mustela erminea; assembly: GCF_009829155.1. NCBI lineage: Eukaryota > Metazoa > Chordata > Mammalia > Carnivora > Mustelidae > Mustela > Mustela erminea. The sequence continues at coordinate 45,786,247 of NC_045614.1, forward strand.
AGATAGGTGGGAAGGGGGCGCATTTTAAGCAAGAAGAAATAGGCACGTGATGAAGTTCTGACTAGTGGGAAGGAGTAGGATATCTTTCTAGTGACAAAGAAAATAAGACTGGATCAAGTTGGGAAAAAAATAAGAAAGGTACTGTCATTGGAGATCATCTTTGGAAGTGATGATCTGTGTAGCACCACACATGGACTAGGTTCTAAGGGATAGAAGGCTGGGACATATCTGATGCAGATGGAGGTTTTGAATGGAGGAAGGACATTGTTCTGCCAGAGTACCAAGGCAGTAGGAACTTAGCTCTGCTGAACGCAAAGTCCTCCTCCACTGCAGATGCTCAGCCAGTATTTGTCAAACAAAATGTAACCCAGGGGTAGGGTGGGCACAGAAGACAAATTGTCCTCTGGAGTCATTTAATAACCTACTTCAGGTTTGTCAGTCAGTGCTTTTATAGTAAAAAGAATGGAAAAGGAGATCAAGCCCTCTGAGCGTAAAGATGGACAAGTAAGACTGATGTGGGCGGCTCTTAGGGAGAAAGGCGGGGGACTATGGCAATGAAGAAAACAGCAGGGAAACACTGGAGTGAGTAAAGGACAAGCTTTCACTGGTGATCTAAGAACCTGAGATGGAATACAACAGGATGATTTGGCCTTTCAGTATGTGTACATGAATATATCTTATGGTTAAATCCAGTGGCTCCTGTATGTGTGCTGGAAAGCAGAGGGAGGGAGGGAAGGGAGAGGAGGGGGACAAAACGGAGGTGGAGAGAGGGAAGAAAGAGAAGATGCCAGATGGAGCCAGAGACAGGGAAAATGAGGAAAAGAAGGAGGGAAGAAAAGAGGGAGACAGAGATTCTAATGGAGGTAATTTCAATGGCCACTCTACCTCAAGAGCTCATGTCCTAGGTGAACACGGGTGGTGAAACATCCATAGGCTGGTATTTGCAGCTGAGTTCATGACCCCTTGTTTCTTACACTATGAGCTTCTCACCATGCCAGGTGTGAAATCACACAATGGCTACTAAAAAACTCACAAACAAACAAATTAATTCATTTGGTGTCCAAATAAGGAAATGGTTACATGTTCCAATCATGGAGGCCAACCTGGTTGCTTTGAACCTATTGAGAGGCGTATGTGGTCTTCAGTATAAGATTCTCAAAGTTAAGTACACTACGTGGTACTTTTTCTTTATGTAAGAACTGAGGACACAATTCCTTTACAGAATGCAGCTCCACCGAGGAACAGAATGTCCGCTCTGATAGGGCCAGCTATGGAAACCTATAATTCTGATGAGTAATGACATGCAAGCAGCAGCTGCTCCAAAGTGGGCACCCAATACTTTTGTAAGAAATGGAGTCTGCAGGGAATGAAGGAGAGATCACTGCCAGGGAGAGAGAAGAGTTGAGGCCAGGTCAGTAGATTCAAGAGCACGGACTCCAGCTGAGCTGCAAGGAGCCAGCAGCAGGCCCGCGAGAGCCCTACAGACCAGAAGAGATCCACCAGACTGTCTAGAGATGCTGATGAGAGGCCAAGAAGAGCCTCTAGAGAGTGAGCTCATCCATCCTTAGGGCGGTAACGGTCCACACTGAGTGTCCAGGAGAAGTAGAGGAGCCATTTCCAGAGACTGGAAAGCACACTCTCTGGAGGAAGAAAAATATCAAGAGGAAGTTTGCTTTTCAAAGGGAATAATGCATGTTACTTAAAAAGAACGCAGCTGATGGCTCGCACTGTTATGCAGCCTGCTGTCAGTTTCAGCAGAACTCATCTCTCTCCCTGCTCCATCAGGCAGGAAGGCAGCCAGAGCCTTTCTCAAAGTTGATAGCATGGAACTTCTTCCATCTGCCAATTACTGCGACCTTAGAAATTCAACAGACTCTATCGGGCACATGCAAGCCACTTAATCATGAGGAACACAAGAAAACATTTGCACAACCGGAAGACACACTGCATATGAACATCTTAAGTCCTTTCCAACAACCGGGGAAAAATGCACGTGTACACAGACCTAAGCAGAGCAGCGATGACAAGCCCGCAAGTGGCAGAGATGGAAGATATTACATTTTATTAAGTCGTGGGCTCCCATAACTAATATTGAAACAAGTAAACAATATCACAGAGACTACAGCCTCATTCATGCCATAATGTGGTCCAGACTGAATATACTGTTGGACTGAAAACAGTCTCTGAAGCTCCTCACTGGCACTCACAATGACCCACGTCTCAAGCCATAAGCCTCTTGGTGGAAGTTGCCCCAAGTCTCAACACTGCTGCCCTGATACAACAGGAAAGTGGACATAAAGGGTGATTTCTAACACGATCTGCTGACAACTGACTTGTGGTCTGGGTCACACAGCCCACTCATCTGCCATCTTGGAGGTGATGGGGGAGGAAGGAAGACATGTTGTACGGGCTCAGTCTCTTGCTTCAGAACATTGAGTCCAGACAGACTGACATCACCCTGTGACCTGCAAGCCACACACTGCCCCTGCGTCATGATATATTAGGAGTCTTATTTACACAAAGCTGAAAGGCTCCTTGACTCCATCTGTGGCTAGTGCCTGACCTGCAGGGGCAGCTGCAGGGGAACGGGACTCCTGGTGAATGCTCTCAGCCCACGAAGCCCGCCAGATGTTGCCCATGAACCTTAGTCTACCAAGAGAATAGTCACCAAGTTTGGCGGGGAAGCACTTCTAAAATATAAAACTAGTTTGTAAGGATTTAGGGGAAAAACTCCTCTATGCACCTTAGAGTTTAGGAATGAAGGAATAGAACGTTGAAAAAGAGAACACATTCACGTCTTGCCTATTTCAAACCTATTCATCTTTTTAAATCCCAGGTTACATGTAACCTACTATACCAAGCTTTAACCTAAATTGCTATCACAAATTTTTATGTTCATTTTTATATACTCTAGGGCTCCTACATGATGCTGTGTTTACATCTATTAACACAGTTCTAGAAACTATACTTTGCACTTGTGTCATTTTCTTTTTTTTTTTTTTCTTAAGATTATTTATTTATTTATTTGACACAGAGAGAGAGAGATCACAAGTAGGCAGAGAGGCAGGCAGAGAGAGGGGGGAAGCAGGCTCCCCGCTGGGCAGAGAGCCGGATGTGAGGCTCCATCCCAGGACTTTGAGATCATGACCTGAGCTGAAGGCAGAGGTTTAACCCACTGAGCCACCCAGGTGCCCCACTTGTGTCATTTTCTGGTCAGTTTCCCCTGCTATTTGTATACTTCTTGAGACAAAATCTGACTAATGAAAAAAAACTGTGTCTATCCCTTAATATGGAAAGCAGAGTAGTTCTCAACATGTTTTCAGTGATTTAATGAATTCATTTTGAAATAAAGAAGGTTACAGATCCATAACCAGAGTACCGTTACCTTGCTTACCACTAAAGGTACTAATTCCAAAGCCTCACAAGCCTTAGAGAAAAGATTCAGATCTTGTTTACTTATGTATTTTTTTTTTTTTAAGTTTTTATCAGTATCTGCTCACTGGGCTAACTAAAACAGTCCTCCTATTTAACCTCCAGTAGAGAACAGAATCTGGAGAGGGAATTGGGCTAATGGAAGTAAATGTTCAGAGCAAGTATTATTTTATTTAATCTTATTTTGTTCACTGGGCTTCTTAATTGGTACTCCCACTAATTGTTTTTCTTTGAGAACCAAAACAAGAAACACTAACAACCTAAAATAGCCAGACACAGGGAAAAGCCCTCTAGATTCTCAGACGCCAGCTTCCTCCAGGGAGTGATGCTCAGACAGATGTAACTATGGACAAAGCATCACAAATTCTTTCTGTGAGAAATGGATGTTCCTGTATTAAGGGCCCAGTGAGGGAGGGAAAAAAAAAATCCTTTTAGGGAGACTCACATGTAAAAAAAAAAAAAAAAAAATGTGTAGACAAAATGAATATAGAACTCCTTACCAAATCCTATGCTCAGTTAATCATAAATTTGCAGCACATATGCAGGGCTTTTCATCTTCAAAAAGAAACCTTGCTGCTGGATTTCAGAAATATCCTTGTTTTTTAAAAGAGAAATCCTAAAGAAGGGTTTCCTCGCATTGTCACACATATAAATGTCATCCTCTAGGAGTCTTAAAAATCTAGCTTTTCTAGCCCAGAAGAATTTTGTGTGCCTATTTCACTAAAGAATTGTTCTGTTATCATTATTATGACTGCTATTTTTATTGCTATCATTAGTTTTTCCAGCACCCTCCACCCTTCTGAGAAAAAAAATACTTCTTTTCCATAGGAAATATCCCATTTGATTTGGGTGAGGCCCAACGCTCAATGCCACATGACATGGAAGGTTTGGTTCACACCCAATGGGATCCAGGCCCAGCCAACCTACAATACTCTATTCCTCTGATTGTTGGGATGGGCAAATGACTTACACGGTCAATTACAAGCTTCCCTGAGATTAGGTACTTAGAGAAATACTAGCTCCTTCCTTTTAATCACTGATGGCGATCAGGTGGGTTTGGGATTATCCAGTGCCCTATAGCTCTATAGATGGAAATAATCTGCCAGAAAATAAAGTCAGCCTGTAGAGTCAGGGTTGAGAAATGGAGAAAGACTCTAAGCTGTGAAGATGTCGTATACAGGTCTCTGAGTCCAGTTGGGCTTGTGATTTAGTTAACCTCATACTTCACAGTCCCATCACCCAAAATATGATCTTTCAAGTAAATTTGATTTTATAATCTGTGACATGCAACACAAAGAGGTCTAATCAATAACCCATATTTTGCCTATTTTAGGAAAAGGATGCAACAGTGAGGCTCTGAATACTCTACATCTAGAGCTTTTGGTTGTGCTCCTCTCCCTGTTGGAGACACTTCTCCTCCCGCCCAGTTAAGTCTTAAGATCCAGCTCTAGTCGATTTCTCCCATGAACTTCTTCCCTTCATTTTTTGGGGGAACTTCTCATCTTGGATATACTATCCATGTTAAGAACTTCTCAAACTAGAATCCAAGAATGCCCAGGATCCTCAAGTTATCCAGGAAAGGCTTTTATTTTGTTATTCTATGTTAACTGTTTACTGAGCTATTACTTTGTACCAGGTTCAATCCTAAGTATTGGGAACAGACAAATGAACAAGATAGACAAGTTTTTTGATGTAGTTTTTTTCTAGTGAGGCATTACTGGTGGGCAATAGACAAACAAATACCTGATAATAGAAATAAACAAGGAAGCAAGTTTCAGTTACTGATAAATGCTGTGAAGATGATCAAGCAAGACCGTGTGTTACAGTGTCTATGGAAGGAGGAGGCTGTTTCAGATAGGATGGGATGGATGTTTAAACATACTTAAGCAGAGGACCATAATGAAAATAACCTAAGACAGCACTAAGAGCAAGCAATAGTTTTTTTTCTTTTAAAAAGGGTCCCCAAAATGCTAAAAACATAGAGTTACCATATTGCCCAGCAATTCCACTACTAGGTATATACCCAAGAGAAATATAAATATACATTCACATGACAATGTAGACTTGAATGTACATTGTAGTATTATTCATAACAGCCAGAAGTGGAAACACTCCAAATGTCCATCAGCTGATGAATGGATTAAAAAATGAGGTACAATCATACAATGGACTATTTGCTTAGAAAAAGGAATGAAGTATTGACACATGTTACAATATAAATAAACCTTAAAAACATGATAAGTGAAAGAAGCCAGTCACAGAAGGTCATATGTTATGTAATTCTATCTATGTGAAATGTTCAGAGAAGACAATTTCACACAGGTAGAAAGTAGATTAATGGTTGTCTGGGGCTAGAGAAGTGGGAATGGGAGTGACTGCTAATGTGCACAAACAAGTCTCTTTTGGGTATCCTGAAATATCCTAAAATTAGGTAGTGGTGATAGTTACATGACTCTTCACAATGAAAAAAAAAATCACTGAATTGCCTACTTGACTTTTTTCTTAAATTGTATACTTAAATAGGTTAATTTTATAATATATGTATTATATCTCAGTGAAGCTATGAAGAAAATCTACCAAAAATAGAGAAAGATCTCACATTTGGGTTTGAGGGACACCAGTGTACAGTTCTACATTAACTTAATCAAATAGCACCTTGGGTTGTTACTTTGTGTTTCCTAGGGTTCTTTCGGCACCAACTAGACCATAAAGCTTCAGGAAAGTAAGGAATATGCACTTCTTTAATATTTCTTTGACACGACTTCAGAGGTGTGCACATAATAGGGTTTCATTAATACATGCTGATGGATGGATGGATGGCAGCAGACGTGAAGATCTTGAAGTCATGGTTTTCTAGGGTTGCAGTAACAAAGTACCACAAACCGGCTGGCTAAAATAAGAGAAATTTGTCCTAATTCTGGCAGCTGGGATTTTGAAGTCAAAGTGTTCATAGGGATGGTTCCTCTTGAGGGCTGAAAAGGAAAGATCTGCTCCAGGCCCGTCTCCATGGCTTGCAGATGGCTGTCTACATGTTCAGATGGCATTCTACCTGTGCATATGTGTGTATGTGTGTGTGTCTGTGTGTGTCCACATTTCCTCTTTTTTTAAGGACACTAGTCCTGGTGGACTGGGACTCAAAAGAATGATCTCATTTTAACTTGATTATCTCAGTAAAGACTCTATCTCCCAAAGGGACCACATTCTGAGGGACTGGGGATTCGGGCTCTGATGTATTGTTTTTCGTGGGACACAATTCACCTCCTAGCAGAGTGAGATTTTAATTTCTATTTAAATTTTTACCCATGAAGTTCCTGATTCTGTAAACTCCCTGACAGCTCCCAGGCCAGGGTATTTCAGCCATGCCTCCAGTAGTGACCATTATTATATCTCCAAAGCTGAACAGAAAGTGTCTCACTCCAGTGACCAGGCTGTAATTCAGCCTTTTCGTTAAGACTTTCTTATTTTGCAGTCCACTACTTTGCCCTATCACGAGGTGAATTCATTTGGCTTAGCCTTATTCTTATGTCCACCGATTTCTTAATGTCAAATAAAAGGGCAAGCCAAGTGAGGCGCTCAATTTTTCTGAAATGTACAAAGCATTACTATTTCTCAAATCACTGGGAGGTAGGCCAGTCTGAATGACTAAAAATCTTGGAAAAATAAATAAATGTACAGGAAGTTTGAAGTGGATTAAATCCCTCTGTATACAGTCACACATTCAGCACCCATCCACAGGGACTGGGTTTAAACAAAATATTTTCTGAAATGGACACTTTTTTTAATAGAGTAACATAGTTTTCTTTTTTTTTAAAAAAGATTTTATTTATGTATTTCTTTGTTTAAGGTAGAGAGAGAGAGGCAGAGGGAGTGGGAGAAGCAGGTTCCCTACTGAGAAAGGAGCCCGATGAAGGGCTTGATCCCAGTACCCTGGGATTATGAACTGAGCCAGAGGCAGTTGGCTTAATCAACTGAGCCACCCAGGTGCTCCAACAACATAATTTTTAAATCGTCTTTCACTGGTTTTATTTAAATGATGATCCTAAAAATCTTGAAAACAGAGGAAATTTTTGTTTTGTTCTTTCCCACAATCAGGGAAATCTTTACCTTTACACTTGCTTGCACTCTTGCTTTGCTTAGCAGTTATTAGTAGAGGTGAAGTTCTCAGGGGTGTTAGAAACTTTGGCCTGCACATCAGAACGTGTTCTGGATCTGTCCCATCTTAGGCAGTGGATGGAGACATGCCCCTTAACCTCCCAGACTCCGATTTCATACATCCTTAAAAAGAGTATCGTACTCCCCGGGCAGCTCACTGGATTATTGAGAACCAACTGACTCTACTCCGAAGAAATTAAAATTTGATAGTGTTTGTGATGGAGGTTAAACTGTTCACTGTTTATATGTTTATTGACTAGAAAAGTGGCACCTGGCACAAGCTAGGTGCTTCTCAAGTACAGGTTAAATGGATACAAAATCACAGATACCTCCCTAGAAAAAGAGAATCTTAAATGACGTTAATGAAATGTTGAATTTCAAAACCAGATTTTTGACTTAAAAATATAGTACCACTTTCGAAGCTTCTGGTGAATTTGCAATCATTTAAAAATAAAAACTTCAAAGCAACAGTGACAAAACCAAGTCTCAGTGAATCGGAGGTATTCCCATGGAATATCTCTAAAGAGAATGCCGGCTGTCACGTGCAGCAAGCCACAAAAAGTGTGAGTGAGGATTTGTGGCTTAGGACACATGCCACTGCCTGAACAGGACAGATACAAAGGGGCTGAAGAGAGGAGAGAAAAAAATGAAAGAATAAAGAACAGCTCAATACACACAAATGTGTACAGACACATTGTAATAATTTATAAGAATAGTTTATAAGAAATAATTTATAAGAAATTACTGTAATAATTTATAATATGAATAATTTATAACATAATTTATAAGAAAATTATATATAATAATTTATAAGAATAACTTATAAGAGGTTTTTTTGGCTTTAGGTACTTAAAGTGGCTAAACAAAATTATACTTGGCACACAGGTTACTTTTTAATATTTGAAAAATTTTAACTAGTTCTGTCTCATGATCAGTAATTTGGGCTATGATAGGATCCAAATTAAAAGGCAGAGAGTATCTGCAGCTGATTTTCAGAGCATTTAGGAGAAATTTTCATTGTTCAGTTATATTATGCAGAACTTACTTGAGATATAAAATTTATAGAAAAATTGTTTTATTTTTACAGGGGTTAACTTCCTCTGATGGTTTTGTTCCAAACCCAAGAGAACTGTGAATGCTGGAAGTTACAATGTGTTATTATTATAATGCCTTTGTCAAGAACACATTACAATAGCATTTAATTCTCTCTCTTTTTTTCTTTTTTCAAATAATTTCAGTGGTGTGAAAAGCATTATGTAAGTGGTTATTTTTCCCCATTTATAAGCTTTTTTTTCCGAATGATGAAAACTTGCAAAAATAATAACACCAGTGAAAAGTGGGGAAAACTAGATTACAGATGGTCTCAGTCAAGTAACTCCTCTACACTGGTGTTAATTTTGTGGCAAACTGCTTATATCTTTGGAAGACATCATCAGAAACAAGAATTTGTGTGAATAAGAGTCTGTGCAACAGGGCGAGTTAGTGTCTATGCTTCCAACAAATATGGACCGGTATTGATCATAAATCCATTAAAAAATGTAAAGCACAGCTATGACAGATAAAAGAAATGGCCTAAGATACCACAAGACCACGTAACTGGCAGAAGGGAGGTAACACATTGGCTTAGAGGCTGAGGAAAGAGAGCTTGGGCTCAGGTCTGAAACCAAGCAATACCCAAGAGAATTTAAAACATACATCCACACAAAAACTTGCACATGCGTATTAACAGCAGAATTATTCCTAATAGCCAGAAGTGGAAATAACTTACATGTCCATCAACTGAGGAATGAATAAGTGAAATGTGGTGCAGCCCCACGATGGGATGTTATTATTCAGTCATAAAAGGAAATCAAGTACTTATTCCTCTTGTAACATGGAGAATCTTAAAAACATTATGCTAAGTGAAAGAAGCCAGACACAAAAGGCCACATATCACATGATTACATTTTGCAAAAAGTCCATAATAGTCAAATCCATGGAGACAGAAATTACATTAGTGCCTGTCAGGGGCTGGTGGAGGGGAATGGGGAGTGACTGCTGATTGCTACAAGGTTTCTTCTGGGGATGATAAAATGCTCTGAAATTTGACAGCCGGGATGGTTGTGTAACTTTGTAAATGTACTAAACATCAGGGAATTGTACACTTTAAGTAGATGAATTTTCTAGTATATGAATTATATCTCCCCCTGACCCCGCCCCGGGGCAAAAAAGAACTAACTAAACAATGAAAAAATGCAGTGGTAAAAGCCTGACAAGTAGAAGGAAATGCAGGAAGCCTAGTGTTGCTTGAGCAGAGAGCCGAGGGGACAGGGCAAGGAAGCCGGAAAGAGGGGGGCGCTTCAGACCAGACATTGCCTTGGGCATGGTGTTGGCATGCTCTGCTTCTAACCATTTGCTGCTGGTCTCCACTACCACATTGCTCCTGTTTGCTTTCGAGGGATATTCCAACCCAACTTGATCTCATGAACTGCGTTTGCCATTTTTCCCACAAAGCTCTCTCCCCCACCTCAATCAAGTTCCTTACCTCTGAATCATACCATGTTCTTTTCCATGCTGTTCTACAGCTAAAATACTTGTGTCTGACCTGTTCTGCATTCTAGGGAAGATGCAGCGTGCACGCCAATGGTGGGCAGGTCTCCTGCTTATCCTAACACCTGGCGGAACATTTCAGGTAAATGGAATGATATTCCTAAACACAGTGTTGATTTGTCAGGTAAAAAAGGAGCTATCGTCCTCTGAAAAATGAAGTCACAGAGACTGGGCTTTTGCAGTTTCTGTTTTGAGAATTTGCAGATAGGAGAGAATGGAAGAGGCTATCAAGACAGGATAGCTGTTAAAACTGAAGACAGTCAAAGAATGGGGGTCTGACTCTGAGGTGTCAGAGGTGTCCTTCCCCTGTGATGGATTAGCCTTGCATTTCCTTCAGATTTTGGAAACAGCCATATTGTATATGCAGCATCAAGTCTTCTTTTTTCTTTTTCTATATTGAAGTTAGTGTGGTTAATGGACCCAAGTTTTAGTGAAAACTCACAGCCATGGCTTACTCATTGATTGTTGGCTGGCTCCTGTGGTTTCTTTCTTTTGTGGTTCCCTGACACTAATACACCAGTCTCTCTCAGAGCCATTCCAAAGGCAAAATGAAAGCAGTCTGGTGGATAGAATCTAAAGAAAAGAATACAATCCTTCATACAAAACGTGTTTATGAGTACCGTCTATGTACCAGACCCATTTCTAGAAGCTGGTGATTCTGGAGAGTAGAACACAAATCCCCTGACCTCACAGAGCTTCCATTACATATGCCTCTCAATACTTACTGAACACCTTCTTCTTCAGGTGGTCTGTCATGCAATGGAGTAGAACAGAAGAAACTCACAAGGGCCTTTGGCAAATTTTGCCTATTATTTTGTGAAAAACTAGAGAGAGCATAATCCATTGATTGGGGGCTGAATCACCTGAAGTCCCTAAAAAGTGGCTCCAGGCCTCCATCCTGGGTCTCCTTGCAAAGATACATGAGAAAGCATTCTTATCTTTTCTCAAATGAGAGCAACCACCTCCCGTCTACCATCCTATCCCCCAACCCTTGGCGGGGGGGGGGTGGGGGGGTGGAGGAAATTGCATCATTGGAGTCCATTTTACTGGTCTCAGAGGTCAATCTCCTGAGATGCAAAAATGAGTGATAGACTCCTCTGATGCAGGTGTAGGCCAAGAACTGTAAGGGATTCCAAACAGCTCAAATCTGCAATGCGGCTCAGTTTCTTCCTCAGAAATGTGGGTGACAACTGAGCTGTACAGTGTATCATGGGAAAATAGTGGACTTCTCAAAAACACTTTTTGTTTTGAAATAGTTTGACTCATAGGAAGTACCCATGTACCCTTCACTCTGTGTCCCCAATAATAGTATCTTACAGAACCACAGTCAGTTGTCAAAACCAAGAAACTGACATTAGCAAAATACTAGTACCTCAAATACAGACTGTACTCAGATATGGTTGGCTTTTTTAGATACTTTCCCCCTGAGGATATGTAGCTCTAGGACATTTTATCACCTATGCAGATTCTGATAACCATAACCAAAATTGGAATACGGAACTGTTCTGTCACCACAAGGAATGTCTCTCATACTATCACTTAATAGCTGTACCCTTCCCATGACCCCTCACCCCGGCAACCACTGTCTTGGGTCAGAGGCTTTGGGAATGCAGGAGAAACAACAGAAATGACCGCTGGGCCGCCATCTTCCAGAGCTCCCCCACCTTCCTAACGGTTGACTCTCTCACCATAAGGATGTATGCCCAGGTCACGTCTCCACAAGTAACCCGATACCTATGCAAGAAACCGGAACATCAGGACTCCCGCAACCCTCCAATCCCCGAATACCATACCTTATATGGCTGTGAACCTATTCCCTGTCTTAACCCAGATAAAAGACCCACTGGACCCCCTCCTGGCGCAACTTCCCTGACTCTCCTCACCTGAGTTGCGAAACCTCGCCCAAGGGCACCTTTAATAAATCTTGCCTTGTGCCTACCTTGCCTGGTGTCATGTTTATCTCACCTGTAAAACCTTACACACTGGTATATTCACCATTGTCTAATTTTGTCACTTTGAAAGTAATGGATTTTTTAAAAATTTAAGCCCAGTGTCCTCCTTAATGGAAAACAAGCTTAATTATATAGGGGTTTTTTGGGGGGGAAGAGTGCTTATAATTAATCATATTTCCCACCACACAAACTCTCTTTTCCTTTTCTGCTGCTCTCTCTTTCATATTTTCCATTTAAAAATCTCGGAAGAGAACTTCACCCCACAGCTAAGCCATCTCATGGATTTCAGATTCCTTTATTACTTTAGTGTCTCCACTCTGTCACTGGCCCCAGCACAGCAAGAAGGAAAAGATTAATGTATGTCTCTCTCAGGTCCCAGAGCTCAGCATGTTCATGCTACTGTGAGGGGAAAAAGAAAAAGAAAAGCAATCTAGACATTTCTGCTTTAGGTCCTCTTCTGGCCACAGCAGAACCAAGAGAGATTCACCTTAGGCTCTAGAGATTTTGGAAAAATCCTCAAAGTTAAGACTATGAAGATAGTTCAGAGACATTTGTACACGTAGCCTGGTTCACATACCATCCCTAAATTGATGTGGTATATGATTCCTTAAAAGTAATTTTTTTAAGATTTTATTTATTTATTTGTCAGAGAGAGCGAGAGATCACAAGTAGGCAGAGAGGCAGGCAGAGGGGGAGGGGGAAGGAGACTCCCCACTCAGCAGAGAGCTCGATGCGGGGCTCGATCCCAGGACCCTGAGATCATGACCTGAGCTGAAGGCAGAGCCTTTAACCCACTGAGCCACCCAGGCACCCCCTTAAAAGCAATTTTTAAAAACATGGGTTGAAACCAAACACAACAAACCAAACCTTAAACTATGAGCGTACACTACTGTGGCACTTCTAGTACATTTAGTGGAGTTACTGATTACCATTCCATGGAAACCCTACGGGAACAGTCTTAATGTTCTGCAGTTGCTAGATGTAATCTAAAGCAAGATGGTAAGGAAACAATTTCACAAAAGGCTGTGTGATGTCACAACTCTTCTGAACACGGAGAAGCTGCCTTCCTAAAAAGAAATTAATGCTAGGGAATGCTGCCTGAAGTGTGCACATCTACTACATTTCTCTCAATTATTATTGAAGTATTATTTTGGGAAGGCTCGCTGTGAAATGAAGAGGCTAAACACAGTTTTTCAGTCCTGTTCTCTTATATAAATATGCTTCTAGAAAGTGAAGAACTAAATATATAACTACCAAGAAGTAGGAGAATATGGGTTAAATTCTTTAAATGAATTAAAGTTTTAAAACTTCAGGGGCACCTGGGTGGCTCAGTTGGTTATGTGTCTGCCTTTGGCTCAAGTCATGATCTCAGAGTCCTGGGACTGAGTCCCACTTTGGGCTCCCTGCTGAGTGGGGAATTTGCTTCTCGGTGCCTCCTCATGCGTGCACGCTCTTGTTCTCTCTCTCTCAAATAAATAAATCCTTTAAAAAAAAAAAACTTAAAAAAATTTTTTTTAAAGATTTTATTTATTTATTTGACAGAGAGAGACCACAAGCAGGCAGAGAGGCAGGCAGAGAGAGAGGAGGAAGCAGGCTCCCTGCCGAGCAGAGAGCCTGATGCGGGGCTCGATTCTAGGACCCTGGGATCATGACCTGAGCTGAAGGCAGAGGCTTTAACTCACTGAGCCACCCAGGCACCCCAAAATCCTTTAAAAAAAACTTTAATTGCATTCATTAATTCTCTAAATGAATTTAAAAAATAGTTGTACTTTTAATGTAATTGTTTCAATCAACAAATCTGTTTGTTTCCATGCAACTTACCTATGTGAGGAATGCCTACTTCCATGTGTTAGATATCATGCTACTTAACCACGTTCCTCTGGAAGCAGAAAGGAAAGGACACTCTCCCGAAGTTCTGTAAAAATCACTCCTGGACCAATAAAAGTAATGTGGTGAATACACAGGGAGGGAATAGACCTTTCCACTGCTGGGCCATCTTACATAGAAGCTTGGGTTCCAGACCTCTCATGGAGGCAAAACCCTTGCCTCATTTCCCACCTGCTATGCAAAGAACTAAAACTTCACTCTGGACATTCTGTCCTGATAAGGATCCTCTGAACATTCGCTGTCTCTCCTACGCTGCCTTTTTGGTCCCCACTTTCTTTCCCTATCCTCGATGACGACATCCTCCATCATCTTCACGATCCAGCCAAAATTTTCAAAAGAGAGGGGGAAAAAAAAAAAAAAGCCTTTTCGAATCGCCAGTACCTTTAGGAAAAGTTTCTTGACTTCTGTCCAGCTCCCAGTTTCGTCTGACGTTCCCTGTGAGGGGAGGGGACATCCACTGCATATCCACTAAGAGCCAAGTCTGTTAGTGTGTATGGTCTACTTTAAGCCTCATCCCAGGAGAAGGCATTATTTTTTTTCAAATGAATACGAAAAATTGCCCAGAAAAGCCATTCTGTCCTTATTTTAAGTACAGCAGGGAGTGGTCTCGCCACAAAATTCTAATTCTAAAGCCCCTGTTCCTTGCAGGGTTCCCCTTGTTTTCTGCTTCTCTCAATTACAGCCTCTTTCCCCCACCCGGAATGTTTCCTCAATATTGGATGCATCTCTATTTAGACTATCAACTGGAAGCAGGGACCCCTGTCTTTCCAAACCTTTATCACTCACAGTACGTTGGAGTGCTCTTTGAATAGGAAAAACTCAAAAATGATTCCTTTGTTGTTTCTTCCCCCTTTGTTCTCTTTTTATTCAAGTCCAGGTTTGCCGGACTTTAAGTAGCTAAAGAGGCACCATTCTCAAACACAGGGAGCTAGAGTGTGACGTGCAGATGGTGAGAAGGAAATACCCAGCTGTTCGGCAGGGCAGGGGGCAGTGACGCCACAGACAGGCAGGTCAGGACAGGGGTTCCCGGGCCTGTAGGCCCGTGTACTGCACTCTTCCTTCTGGCATCCGCAAGAGAAAAGAGTTTCGGAGGCAGAGGGACTTTTGGAAGTCAGCTGCCAGCCCCCACATTTTACAGTTGAAGAGCCCAGAGCCCAGGAGATAGAAAGTGGTTCAGAGAATCTCCCAGCAGACTCTTTTCTCCTCAGGGTCCTGCTCTCCAAATCACTTACTTTCCCCTTAATTATAGAAGCATGTATACTCAATACCAAAGTTGTAAAATGTACTGAAATTTATGAAAATGAGGAGAGAAATGCACCAATAAGCCGACAAGGCAGTGATCAGCACCCTGGCTGGCTGGGCCTCGGCAGGCTTTGGCCCCGGGCCACATTCCTCCCTTCCTCTCACAGGCTCACCACGGACTGCACAGGCCTCAGAGACTTGCTTCAGTCCTTCCCAGTGCTCTGCTCTCACTCACCTCCCGTTCCTACCTGAGGTGCCCTTAGTCTTTGTCCTGCCGCCTCCCACCCTGTACACCCCCCACGCCCCGCTCCTCCCTTCCCCTTCAGCCACCAGGCCTCTCATTTTCAGCAGGTCGGAGGCTTCCTCAGGGGCGCTGCCCCACTTCCCAGGCTCGCCCAGCTTCCCAGGCACGCCACTGCTGTGCACCGTGTATTTCTCCTTGACTGAGCTCCTCAGCTCTCTCATTACTTCCTTCCTTTACGTCTTTCCTCACGAGGCTGCTGTTTTTGACCTCTAGTGCCAACCACTGTGCCCACCAGGCCTGCCAAAGAGATGCTTGATAAATGGTTGTGGAAAGAACGAGTAATTACTAGGACTCTTCTTCCCCTCTTCCCTCCTTCCCTCCCTCCCTCCTGCCTCTCCCCCTCTCTTTTACCTGGTCCCTTTACACACACACACACACACACATCCATTTAATTGTGAACATAATTCATTCAATAAAACTTCATGAAGGCCCATGAAAATTTGCATACTGTTTTTTGTAGGTAACAGAGCATGAACAATTTACCATTGCAAAGGTGTTTTTTTTTTCTTTTTTAGTGAAAGGCGTTTTTAAATAATTGCATACATCTATAACTCTAGTTATAGAAATGTAATATAATTTACATATTTCGCTTTTATTGGCCTTTCAAGTTTTTAAAATTTTTCAAAATATAAATAATACTGCAATAAATGTGCAAATAGCTGTCTGCATCTCAGATTCTTTTTTGAATGGATTTCTAAAAGAGGAGTAACTGGATTAAGGAAAAAAAAAACATAAAACAAAACAAACAAACCAAAACCCCTCTTGAAACACACAGTCAACAGTTTCCAGAAGAGAAGTTTATTGTGGCACCAGCATGCCATTCTTCGTATCAAAGTATTTGTCCCTGAATGATCCTGAACAATGTAAGTGACCTTGACATCAAAGGCCAGTGTCACCCAAGAGCAAGCTCTATGGTCAACACTGTGGATTGAAGCTAATGAAAGTATTTTTTGCTACCTCCCAAACTCGGCCCTTGCTATTCTGTCGTCTTCTCTGCTTACTCAAGCACTATACATACTTCCAGGTGTGGTTCAAATCTTACTTCCTCAATCAAACTCTCATCTCTTTAGCACTTGTTATCTGCACAGTGTTAGGTATCTTTGTTAACCTTAAAGTTAAGGAGCAAATGTTGGAAGCTTGTCTAACACACTCTGCTATTTTCCTGAGGTGCTTAGCAGACAGAATTCCTTAGTACACAGAATTCCTTAGTACACAGAATTCCTTAAGATATGAACGTTAATAGATGTTGTAGACTCCTGTTACTTTTAGAATACCTAGTACGCTCCCATTTGGGGAGCCTTTCCTTCACTGCCTGGTAGGAGCTGGTCATTCTTGTGGTCTTAGGTTTCCTAACTTAGGATTAGACAGGTAATAATTCTGATTCGGATTCCAATTCTAACATGTGGGGTTTTCTCCATATCAAGCAATTCCCCAACACCATCTGGCTGTCTTACAATCAGTTTTGATGCTACTTTCTCAGGGATGGCATCAGAGCCCACAGGTTCGGGGCTGTCCTACAAGATGGTCCCCTCCTCCCCCAAACCCACCTCTTCAGATCCCCATCACAACCCCGTACTCCTGACCAACCAGCTATCAACTGAGGGTACCAATCACCCTTTCCTTGGGTTTGACTAACTTGCTAGGGAGGCTCACAAAACTCAGAACATTTTACCCACTAGATGATTGGTTTGTAAGAAAAGGATATAATTCAGGAACAGCCAGATAGAAGAGATCCCTAAGGCAAGGTATAAGCAAGGGCAAAGAGCATCCACACTCTCTCCAGATGCACGCCTCCCCAACCTGTTCACCAACCTGGAAGCTGTCCAAACCCTGTCCTTTTGGATTTTTATGGAGGTTTCATTAAGCAGGCATGATTAGTAAATCATTAGTCATTGGTGACTGAACTCACCTCAAAGTTAGGAGGGGTGGGTAGGGACTGAAAGTTCCAATCTTCTAATCACATGGTTGGTTCCCTTGGCAACCTCCCTCAGCCCTCAAAGCCTTCCAAATGTCAACTCATTAACATAACAAAAGAAAACCTTATCACTTAGGAAATCTCAAGGGTTTTAGGAGTTCTGTGCCAGAAAAAAACGTATGAAGACTAAATATGTATTTCTTATTTCCAATTAAATCAGAACATGATACTCAGATGGACCAATATAAGCTCTTCCTGGGATTTGTGGTTGAAGCAATTGAGTAAAAGCATTTCAGCTAGAACACAAGCCAAGGATAACCATGTAGCTTGGAGCTGCTGGTAGTCAGATTTCCTCCCCATGGAGAAAGTCCATCTGGGAATAAAAGCAGCAGGAAGGAAAGCAGAGCCAGAGCCACAGCCACAGAAAAGAATCTAGAAGACATCATCGAGTACTCAGATCCAATTGTCACAAGCCACTAGCTCTGCCCTCTTACATGAAATGATAAGTTCTCCTCTCCTCCTTCTTACTTACTTAACTTAGACTCGAATATTTGTCACTTGCAACTGAATGAAACCTTACTACTCCAGCTCTAATTGTGATAGTAATATACATTGAAATAAGCACGTTATCCTGTGTATTTAGTTGCCATTTTAAATTCAACCCTGCTCTTCTTTGGAATGGGAGTTACCTCCTAATTCCCAAGAAAGGTTAATTTTTATGAGTTTGTACGCCCTTAAGAATAATTTTTCATCTGATGTTTGCCTCTCTGCCCTGATATTTCCCTCAAGCCATCTTGCTCCTATTTAACTTTAGGAAAATGAAAGTCGGTGATTTCAAATTACATTTTAATTATTTCCTTCATAATAAACCAAATTGCATTTTAAAAGCTAAAGACATTTTCTGCTCTTGAACTTAGAGCTGTAGCTTTTAATGAAATCTGCTGTACTTTTAAAAAATTTTAATAAATTTTCTACATCTTACCATGTAGCCTGTCTTTTTTTGAAAGAGATGATCAATGTTTAATTTTGCCTTATTATGATGTTCTTTTTATTAGAGTCATAGAGAAACTTCTATGGTATTTCCTCGTAATACATGTTTTAATTTATTCTCTGACCAACTTTGGTTTAAGCTTTACAATTCTAGTCAACTGAGTATTTCTCCCCATTGAGACATTCTAAATTCACTGCAAAAATCTGATTGAAGTCTGTCTCTAGAAGAATCATATTAATTTGTGAGGTGTCATGACCTAAGCCAAAATCAAGAATGGGATGCTTAACTGATAGAGCCACCCAGGAGCCCCATGAGGTTTTTATTTTGAAATATCGCCTGTCTAGTACCACTCTATCCAATAGAAGCTTGTGTCATTCCTCATAAATTTGTCTTGACTTTGTCTCCATGAGATAGTTTATCCAAACTTGTTAATTACCCAAATGTTTCTTTTCAACAGGCAGAGGGAGAAGCAGGCTTCCAGCTGAGCAAGGAGCCTGATATGGTCTCCATCCCAGGACCTTGGGGTCTTGACCTGGGCCAAAGGCAGCTGCTTAACCGCTTAACCCCTTAACCCATGAAGTCAATCCAGTTGCCCCTGGGTTTATCTTTAAGCAGAAATACCTAAAGCAAATATTTTCATTGTTTTTTTCACTCACACATACTTTTAAAAAATATAGAGGTGCCTGGGTGGCTCAGTGGGTTGGGTTAAGCCTCTGCCTTCAGCTCAGGTCCTGATCTCAGGGTCCTGGGGGTCCTGGGATAAAGCCCTGCATCGGGCTCTCTGCTCGGCAGGAAGCCTGCTTCCCCCTCTCTCTCTGCCTGCCTCCCTGCCTACTCATGATCTCTCTGTTAAGCAAAAAAAAAAAAAAATCTTAAAAAAAAATGTATATACATATATATATAGAATATTCAAGTGTGTAAAATATACATAAAAAACGTCAAGAAAGGACCATTATTAAATTTTAGATTTAACTTTCTTGACTTCTATGCACGTTTAAGCATATAAACATACTTTGAATCAAATCTTACGTACTGTTCTATACTGTCCACCCCTCACCAAGGTACACAGTACATCATGGTTATTTCTACAATATGACTTCATGCAGATTTACTTTATTCCTTATATGGTAGCTTAGTATCCTACCAGATGACTGTAGGTTAATATAACCAATGCTCTTCCAGTGGACATTTAGGTTGGTTGTACACTTATGCTATTATAAACAATGCTTGGAAACGCTACATTATCTATATCTTGACCCAATTATCTGACAATTTCCTTAAATATTCAACAAAAACTGTTTTAAATTTTTAAGTAACAGTGCTGGATTAAAGGGTATGCTTATTTAAAATTTTAACACATACTGCCAGATAGCCCTCCAAGAAAGTTATATGAAATTACAGCCTCACCAAGATCACACAAGAGGGCCTATTCACACTATTAAAACCTCTAGGCCAGTAGTTCTTAAAATATGGTTTTGGTATAACCCTTAGCCTTAGATGTATACACAGGAACATCAGTGAGCCTCACAGCCAACTTAATTGATAATAACTGAAGTGGACTGAGCCTAGTCCACAAATATCTTCATTTTTTTAAGTTTGGGAAACATTATTCTAGCCATATCATTTTAGAAGGCATTTACTAAACAAATGGTTAAAGATATGTTCTCATATTTTAAACTACATTCATCTGGGTTTATCTTTCCAAATATATATTGGTTATTTCTTCATCTGTCACAACTGTCAGCATATCTGTTCTGTCCTTTTTTCATCTGGGATCAGGTTTCATTCTTTATTGATTGATACCATCTTATTATATTTTAAGTATATTAACTTTCTCCAAGTCATATATCCTATAAATGTATTTTTTTAATCTTGTTACTCGTGTGATGGGATTTTTTTGACCATGGTAGGTAAAATTGATAATTTTTGCAGAGTAAAATCATTCAGTCTTCTTAAGATTCCCAGCTCTCCTCCAATTCCCTGCCCAATATTAAAACCATCTTTCAGATTATTGCTTGTGACTTAAAAATTTTTAACCAATCTAGAACCTATTTTTGGTATCTTTATTTTTAAATAAAATGTGAATTTCTAATCATCATTTACAGAACAGTCCCCTAATTCTACCTTACCTGACACACAAAATGCTAGCAGTCTAAGGCCACTGATTTTTTTCCCATACCTTAAATAACATTTTTTTTTTTTAATTTTGAAATTCGGAAAGCCTACTAGAGTAAGAAAGCGTTCATTTATATAACATTTAGAAAGCTTGGTCAGTATATATTTTTTAAGTTTCTTGACATTTTTTAAACTCCAAAGATATTTGCTAATAGTTTATAAAAAAATAATTTTTTCATTTATGCTGTTCTCTCTATATTTTCTATCATGTAGAAGGAATTTGATATTATGAGGCTTTCCTCTGTATCAATTTTATTTCTAGAAGTTTATACATAAACTTTTAGGAGGTAGGTATTAATAGAACATGTTTATGTACATAGATAAGTGCCTAGCTATATGATTATTTATACTCATGAAAAAGTGGAAATATTATTCAATATTATTCTTCAACCAGTAAATAAAATACGGCATCAAGAGCTAAGGATAACATAAGAAAATACTTTCGTGTGAACGTTCAGAGGAAAGGTGGGGTGGGGAGGGGATGGTGCACACCTGCATACAGTAAGATTACCGTGACATAAAAGAGTAGCCAAATCCACGCAAGGAAATACAGAATCCAAACTGTTGCAGTTATCACTGGGATAGGAGACCATGAATGACTTTTTTTTTTTGAGTGCTCCAGTATGCTTTGGGCATGTTTTTATAATGGGAAACTTAATACAGAGTCTCACTTTGAAGCTAATTCTGAGAAAATCAGCATCATGGATTCCTTTGAGTTGAAGAAAGAGCCACCATGGTGGTCTGGGAAGGCAATTAGCTATCTTTGCAGCTGGAGTACATGGGGCTGGTAGGAGTAAAGGGGCTTTGCAAGGAAGGAAAAGAAAAAAAATTGGAAATGCAGCCCTGAAAATCCCTGAGATCTCTCAGACATGACCTTGAATTGTCCACAGGATGTGTTTCTCCTCCTTTAGAGCTTGGATGTTCTATGGCTCTTCCTTTTATTTTTATTTCCACCTCAGGCAAAGAGAGTATCTCTAAGCAATTCTTATTTTCTTATATTTTATACCATTTTGGGACTTTCTCCAAAAGAAGACAAAATGGCAAAGACCACATTATGTGATAACAAGTTATTTGATATTACTGTTTCTATCTTTTATTTATAAGGAAAATACTATATTTGGCTTTTATTCATTTTTGCACCTGTTTTCTTTTTTTACAATAAAATTCTAAAAGTGTTTAATCATTTCCCTCATTTATCATAACAAATCTTTTATCCATAAATCGCTTTTCTCTGCTTAAAAATATTTTTAAAGTATTAGTGATGCTTTTAATCAAGATGAAAAAATAAATTAGTATCTTAAAACCCATCTGCTTATGTTACTCAGAAGGCTTATGTATAGTCAAATGACAAATACTCAATGTCAAACAGTGTAAGATTCAGTAAGTTTTTGTTTCCTATTTCCAAACTTCTAAAAGGATAAGGGATGAAGTCAAAGACTCAACTGGACAGGCTTCTTCAGCAAAGGGTATTTTATTCCATCTCTGACCAGGCAGAGAAGGAAGATATTTCAATATTCCCCTTAGAAGAGAACGGAGAAGAGAACCCAATTAGCCTAGTTTGGGTCATATGTCACCTACAAGGCAATCATTACTCTCTGTGAAATGGGTAAAATAGTCCCTAGTCCTGGTCTTGACTAGGGAGGGAAACCGTTTCTTAGCAGGAGAAAGATGTGAGAGAGGGCTAGGTATATATAACCAGCCACAGCCAGATTGCCTGTTTTCAAAAGCAAAAGACATTTTTAGATCTCTGATTCTACTAGACATGTATATAAACATTCTCGTGGGTAGATTTGGGTTCAGGTGTAGAAAAGCTTGAATGAAAATACGATTCTGTAGATCAGAAGACTATTCCTGGAAAAGCTGTTTGCAAAACAAGTATGTGTCAAAGTATTCCACCTTTGCATTAAAGGGCTGGTACTCTGGTAGGTATTCAAATTCTTCCACTACAAAACACAACCCCCAATTCTGTATGGAGTGAAGTGTCTGTAACTGGCACGTCTCCCAGGTTAGCAACCTGAGAACCAACCTAAAACAAAAACAAACACAAACAAACAAACAAACCCCCCAAAAAACAGTTTCTAAGCAAACTAAATGGGTACCCTAGCAATTCTGATACGGCAGAAATGAAATCATTTTGAGTCTAAAGATTATGTTCAAATGGCCATTTAGTTAAAATTTTATCAGTTAGAAAAACAAATTCCTTGAGCACACTTTGTCAAGATGGTGTTTTGTATGATGATTTCCAAATTGTCAAAGAGTGGATTTCTTCTATCTGTCATGGGAAACTGGGACACTCTTTTCTGCCCATACTGTCTCAAGATGCTACAAGAAGGCAGTAAATGTTATGACTACATCTTTGATCAAGATTGTCTGTCTGCCAGGTTGTCTCCATCAAGAACACATTTCTCTGGGTGTAAGGCCAAACAACTGGTGATTCAGGCAAAAAGTACTCATCATAGATCACATTCTCCAGTCAGTTTTAACTTTCTCTGGCTCAGAAATGCCTTTAAGGCTCTTTCTGGCCCTTGTTCGATGTCCAGATTGAAGACAGATAGGATTAACTATGTTGTGCTTGCACATAGGGTATCCTTGAGTGAGAAAACTTTGTGTATCATCTTTCCTTTCACAGTACATTTAAGAATCCAAGTGCTTATTGGGTTATTCTCACAAACGTGTTCAAAAGATGTGTTACGATCTAAAAGGTATGTTGAGAAATGATAGCCAGGGGTTTGTAAAAAGGAAAAATGAATGAAAGGGAAGGTGAGTGCTTTGACATGTTTTCTTTTCAAATTGACAATTTCATGTGTGAAGAAAAGGTAGAAAACAATATATATGGGCTTATAAATAATATTATATCCAATATACAGAAAAAAACCCACTAAATTCTGAAGGGGTAGGTAACTTGCTCACCATATTTAAATAGCACCTAGAGAAGTTCCATCCAAAGTGACATAACAGGTACTGCATTTACTTTTTTATTGGAAACAATTAAAAAAAAAGAATAAACAGAAAAAATACATGAAAGTGGTTTTCAAGATAATGGACATCAGGCAATGAAGGACAGTGATCTCTCAAAGACAGGAAACTAACAAACTGAACCCTAGGATCCTGTCAGCTTACTGCCCCAAAGGATTTCCAGGTCACAATACAGTAAGGGGAGACTGAGTCAGGCTCTGCCAGATATACCGGGTTAAAGAGATGGAGTTAAGATTTGGGGCAGAAGCAAGATGGCTGGAGTTCACAGGACAGAGTGCTAAAGGCAAGAGAGCTGTTCCAGAGGAGATCCTGGGAATCTGCCAAGGGTCCCTCTTGAGTGTTGAGCAAGAACTGGAACAGTGCACAGGTGTCAGAGAGCTACCTACTCAGAGCTCCTGGAAAGACCCACCCAAAAGGAAGAGGGACAAGTATTCAGTGTTTACAAGGAGCTGGGAATAGCACAAAGTTTCCATTCATCCTAGTGGTTATTCCCGTATCAATGAAATGTTTTATGCTATAAAATGGAGACACTGAAGCAGAGGAACACTTTGTTATACTGGTATTTAGGCCAGATCCTAACCCACAATGTCACAAACCTATTTTCCAAGTTTCATAGAAAATGCAAACAGGCTTGTATTTGCAGTCAGGAGAAAGGGGTCTCCTTTTACAAGCTGGAGAATGGAAAATCTTCTCATCCTAATCTTAGAACACTGCAAGGATGGCATATGTCTTATCCAAACAGAAATTAGTGGACTCTAGGGATCTGACTCTAAATCCAGGGGTACCTGGGTGGCTCAGTGGGTTAAAGCATCTGCCTTCAGCTCAGGTCATGATCCCAGGGTCCTGAGATCGAGCCCCACAGCGGACTCTCTGCTCAGTGGGAAGCCTGCTTCCCTTCCTCTCTCTCTGCCTGCCTCTCTGCCTACTTGTGATCTCTGTCAAATAAATAAATAAAAATCTTTAAAAAAATAAATCCAACAATTTTTCCTTTACTCAAAATTGTTTCTTTTCATCATTATGACTTGTGTTAAGGAAACACAGTAGTAAATGTAGTATAATAGACCTCCCCCACCCCATCGGCAGTTTTGATTTCCCTGGTTCCAGGTACGCATAGTCACCTGCAGTCCCAAGCAGATGATGCTCCTCCTGACATATGGTCAAAAGCTCCATAGTAGCTACGGCACAATGCGGACATCATTCACCTCATGGCATCTCCTCTTATAGTTGTTTCACCATCTCATACCATCACGAGAAGAATGAGTTCATTACAGTAAAATATTTCCAAAGGGAGAAACCACATTCATATAACTTTTATACTGTATATGGTTATAATTGCTCTATTTTTTTTATAAGTTATTAATCTTTTTTTTTTTTCATGTAGGTTACATGCCCAGTGTGGAGCCCAACATGGGGCTTGAACTCATGACCCTAAGCTCAAGAGCTGAGCTACCATCAAGAGTTAGATGCTCAGCCAACTGAGCCACCCAGGTGCCCCTATTTATTGTTAGTCTTTGTCTGCCTAATTTATAAATTAAACTTTATCGTATGTATGTAGAGGAAAAACCCAGGATATATAGATATCAGTACTATGTACAGTTCAGACATCCACCGGGAGTCTTGGAATGTATTCCCTGCGGATAAGGAGGACTACTGCATCTCTTCTTATCTGAGCCCTAGGCCATGTGAAGGGCTGATAGAGACTGAGGAGGACTGCTTTGAGGACTTCACTGTCAATATTACATTCAAATGTTTATAATAATATAAATGAGGCCACACTGTTGCAGAAATCATTGGGGAGAACTGTGGCTTGACTCTGCTTGAGTCAATAGTTCAGCTTCATTCCAGCCCTTTACAGTTAAGTGGGGTCATGTGACTAGGTTCTGGCCGCTGGAATGTTTGCCCCTTTAAGGTGAGGACCATAAAATCTCTCTCCACATCATCTTCCTCCTTTGTCATCTTTCTTGATTACGAAGGAGCCACATCTGTAACATGGACGTGTCACAAGGAGAATGAGCTGGGGGCCCTGAATAACTACAGAGCTCAGGCCTCCCCCTTCACACAGCCAGACACTCAACAGTGATGTAAAAGAAGGACAAACTTTTACTCTGTTAAATCAAAAACATTTTGGAGTCATTTATAAAGCAGAAAAACTATTATAAAAGACGTATCTACTCTGTATTAGATCAAATAGGTGAAGTATATCAGTTGGTGGGGGACAAAGATTTTTATGTATTGCCTAGTAAAATTAGCAAAGATTTATGAATAAATTCCATAGGAAATTTAACAATTTCCATAGGAAATTTAATGGCCATTTATTCTTAAAACTTGGTATGCAATTTTGGGTAGTAATTCTTTATGTTATACTTTAATTGGGGAGAGGGGGGTCTGCTACTAGGGGGAAATATATTCTGTCCTTTTTCATTATCTATCTAAAGCTCTTGAAAAATTTATAAAACCTATGGGTCTCTTAGCTTTCATTTTTCAAAAGATAATTTCTTGCTTGGAATGAGTAAGATTTGGAGCTCACACTGTGAGGAGTTCACCAAGACCATTTTTTATTGAACACAGAGCACTTAGTGGTCAAAGAATACACTCTGTCAAAGTTAGGTAGGAACGACCTTGATAACAACTCACAGGGTCAAATAAGGAAATTAAAGGGTAAGATTTTGGCTTGGATTATATTATTTCAATGAATTACCCACACAAAGGAAACGGAATTTCATACACTATTTCACTCTATAATTGGTATTATTGTGGCAGGGTGGGTTTTTTTCCCCCCTTTAATTCCTCCTTCTCTTTTCGAGGTTAAGCATAAAACACGAAATAATGCTATTTCATAGTAGCTGCTCTAGAATTTCTGTGGAAGACGGTCATAATGCCTATATTCTGGAAGAAAAACGGGGCTCATCATTGACATTACTTCACAAGGGTGCTATTTACATTTTTATTTAAGGGGATTTATTATTTATTTTTATTGAAGGGACTATAATAACAACAAAGTTCAATAACGACATCTTTTTTCCCATGTTATACACTGCATTGAGAAAATATCAACTCTTTGTAAATGTATATTTTTCTTTGGGGTGGCTTGAGGGAGCTGATAGGGGTAATAGAACTCCATGGTTGTTACTTTGTGGACATTCAATTATGAAATATTTAGTGAGTACTTGCAACGGGCTAAGCATTGGTCTAAGCATTGGAGATAGACCAGCAAACAAAACACAGGGATCCATTCCTTCATAGAATTTACATACTTGTGGGACATACAGGTGATTAAAAAAAATTACCTAAAATATATATTACACAATATAGGAGACAAAATATAAATATATGTAAGATATAAATATGTATATAGTGCCAAACATACTATAAAAAAGTGACAGAAAGGACTAGCGGTAGTAGGTGCACAGGAAGAGACAGTTTAGACTTTTGACAGGCTGGCTGGTCAGATCCTATGGGGTAGGTCTCAATGTGATATTTGAGTTGAAACCTGAAAGAACTGAACCATGTGGGTATCAGGAGTAGATCATTCTAGGTGGCAAAAGTGCAAAGGTCTGGAGGCAGGAACTTAACTTGGTCTGTTGAGGACAATATAAGATGATCACAGTTATCAAATTTGCAGATGCCATCTGCTAAAGTCAAACCACTGTGAAAAGGCCTCCCCCCGCCCCCATTTCTCCCCAGGATCCTGAGCCCTGAGGGCACCAGGGAAACCCATGGAGTTGGGTTTACAAGATAAATATACCACAGGGTGCTTTCCACCCTGAGGGCACCAGGGAAACCCATGGAGTTGGGTTTACAAGATAAATATACCACAGGGTGCCTTCCACCCTGCCCTTTACAAGATAAATATACCACAGGGTGCTTTCCACCCAATGGGAATGAACTATAATGAACTATAATGACAAGAGCCTTTCCACCCAATGGGAATGAACTATCCTGAACTATAATGACAAGAGCCTTGATGGAAGGCCAACACAAGGAAAGATGTGTTCCTGAAGTGGGAAATTGGCTGAATGTCATTAAACGAACCAGATGGTGGGCTGGGGATTGGCGCAGTGTGTCTCTCCTGCCTGTTTGAGTTCTCTCAAGTCAAGATCTGAGTCTCTGGGCCAGTGAGAAAAAGAGAAGGAAAAGAAATAGCTCTGTGGAATGTGGCAAATGAAACCAAACTGGATTGATCTCTAGCTTTAAAAGGTCTCCTCTTAGAAATCCAACAAGTTAAAAAAAAAAAAAAATTGTTCCTTAGAAGAAAACTAAAACGACCTAATAGAATCATGAACCTTCAAGAGAGGTGGGAGCAAACTTAGTAATGGCTTAATCGAACTTCTTTCTTCCATGAAAGAGAAAAAGAGGCCTCGCTAAGGAAATTGATTTTGAGAGGTTAAATGACATGTCCAGCATGATAAAGTCAGTTGGGAGCAAAAGCAGGTTGTCTGGCTGCCTTTTCAAGGCTGTTTCTTCAACAATTTAAGTGATGTTTCTCCCTTTTAAGTGTGATTATCTTTGAGATTCTTTTCTGGAAGGAACTGGTGCTTTAAAGCAACATAATTGGCTATAGGCAATGTAATAGAGTAGACAGCCTTCTGACTCAGCCCCGGGTTTAAGTTTTGGTTCCAAAAGAATGACCTTGTTAACTAGGTGGCTGGGATGTTATCACTTTCCTCCTGGATGTGTTGAGATTATATTTGAAGTACTTGGCACACATTAGGAATTCCTGAACTATAATGACAAGAGCCTTGAAAATAACTTATCTATGGAGGAATATCACATCTTATCTGATAGCCTCCAAATATAAACGTTCCTCACCCCAGTTGGCAGAAGTACATTATTATCCACAATGCCTGCCAAAGGGTCTTGTTTACTTGACCTCAGACTAAATGGGAGAAGACGGCACCCCGGCCTTGGAAGAGCATCAGAAGGCTTCCCAGGTGGCAGGCAAGCAGTGTTTGGAAAAATCCATATGAGTCAACCTTCCATGAGAGTCCATACCCATCGCACTCCCACGCTATTAGACGGAGGGCAAGACTGGGTCTCAGGGTAGACTCAGGGAAGCTCCACAAACACCACTGTGTTTCCAAGGCAACAGTGTGCGAAATGATGGTGAAGGCTACAATCACCAGACTGGTGAAGCGCAGGTTTGAGCACAGGATCCTATTACAGACTTATGAGCTGTGAGCTCTTTCCATCTAAGTGCAGGGCAAACACTATTACATGTTGGGGACAACGGTGTGTGAAATGATAGTCCTTGTAAAAACAGCTGGAGTGTGGAAGCAAATTCTTTAAGGTAAAAAGCTTATTACGGACTTAGGAGCTGTTAGCTTTGCTTCCTTCAGGCAAGGGTCTGGGGATGTCTGGGAGTTCAGTCTTGCTCCTGACTTTGGAGACCTTAACACACTTGCACGAAGACAGTGAAGGGTGTGTGTGGTTGCTGCCCAGGAGCTGAGCTCTGCTTACTTTGCGGCCATCCCCACGGGGCTCAGCTCTGTGAATAACTGCTCCAGTGAGGCTCCTTGAAGTAGTTTTGTCCTCTCTGTGCACGTGCAAAAGTGCCTGCAATTTCAACATACAATCCCTCTCGAGGTATCCTGCCCTTTACAAGATAAATATACCACAGGGTGCTTTCCACCCAATGGGAATTAACTGGCCAAAGTATGTTTTCCCACACTCACTGACAAGGTCTTAGCCGTGAACTTGCTTTACAGACCTTTGAAATTAAAATATGGATGAATAGGAAAAAAAATGAGAGAGCATGAGCCTTGGAAAGTGATTGTTTTTCTAAAACAAAATCTTCCCTTTCATTTGGAAGTTATTGTATTTAAGGTTCCTTTTCATTTCAAAGATAATTAAAATTGAAAATGACATAGTTTCTAAAGGTTTTCCTAGAAAAGAACACATACAAGTCCTGGGAAAATGGATTTTATTAGATCAAAACCCATGTTCTTCTCTTTAAACAGCCTTGTACAAAGACTGCTTGTAGAGTACAGAAGGAAACTTCAAAGCTGTGCCTCACTGTGCTTCCAACTCCTTTTTGCACCATTAGAAGCTGAGGGTGTTCCGTTTTCCTGACTTGGAGGAGCAGGATCCAAATTAGAAGTCAAATGTGCTCACTTCACTATTCTATCTCAGGCTCACACACACACAAAAAAATCTGAATTGTGATCAAAATCTGACTATCATTATAACTGAACATTATCACAAGACACTAAGAGAAGGAAGGAGATGAATTTTCTCCAAATGATTCATGTAAATCCTTGAGATTTATTAACAGTTGGAATTACATGGCTTATTGTCACAAACCAATAAGTCTACTGAGGCTTCCATGGTGTCTTCCAGACGATGGAAAGACACAGCAAATTATAAGACATGATCTCTGCCCTTCAGGAGGTGACAATTTCCTTTAATAAATACAATTTGGGAATTTTAATTAACTAAAAGAAAGTATAACTAACTAAATTTGTGAATTAACATGACTTACTGAAGTCATTCCCCAGCTGTCAGGGGAAGCTGAGGAGATGAGGAAAGAAAACAGAGAAAGTCCTGGTGGACCTAGAGGCTTGAGAAGGGAGACTTTCAAGTTTGGGTGAGACTTAGAAATACAAAGAGGAGAGTACAAGACAATCCTCAGTCTGAATGAACATGACAGCCCTCAAGTTTAAATCTACTGATGTGTAAGAGTGACAGACCCTCTGAGCACAGAAACACCATATGACATGATGTAAATGACTTGGAGGAGCAATACGACTTAACTTTATCCAACTGGAATGATGGAGAGTGAACAGATAGAAGGTACAGATAGTTTCTTAGGTTCTTTTGAGGGGCCAAGAGGATCATGAAAAGGAGGGAAGCAGGTTACGTCTGAGAACTTAAGGAGTGGTGGCAACCACTGTGTGCCTTGCCTAAAGGCAGTCAAATAAAAAAAGCATTTGACAGGCAACATAAGAGTAGGCTCATGGCTAAAATGCACCAACATTCCTAATTCCTCTGAGCTGTGTTTTGCCTCAACCTAGAACTTTTACACACTCAGTATTAACAGTAGCATTTTCCTGAGGACTGAACTTGGGACTCCCAATGACCCCCTAGTTACTTCCCCAGGTAGCTCTTCTATACTCCCTCTACTTCAATAACTTATGCTAATGCTGAACTAGAACATTTCGTTCCCTGAAATGACCCTGAGCTTTTTATCTCCTCCTTTTACTCTCTTCCCTGCCCTCTGTCTCAACTATTCTTCTCGTCAAAGTCCTCCGCATTCTTGAAGGCTGTGTTGGTTGTGCCTCAGTTCTCAGTGGTAAAAACCCAATGCAAATGAGCTTTACTGAAACACAGAAATTGCTTAGCTTAGCCCTATGCCCTGGAAGGACTTTGCTTTTTATCTCTTCAATCTCTTGGAGCTCTGTGTTTTGTTTCCTTTTCTCCCCATTGTGGATTAGCATCATTCTGTCTTTTTGTGGCCTTACTTCTTTGTGCAGGGGGGTTGGGGGTGGTGGTGCAGGAGGGCAGGCAAAAGGAAGGTAGAAAGCAAAGCAGATCCAGAAGTACATCATCCTAGCTTAGTGACCCTGGAGGAAGGAACACCCTTACTTCCAGCATCTATGAATAAAGAGTGTCAGAAATCACCCTGATTGGCCTGATTCGCTCCTTTGCTGTGGCATGGGAGCCTGTAATAGCCAGAGGTACCACACGGAGTAGGAAGACACCTTTCCACAGAGAAAGGGAAGGGAATCTAGGCAAAGGTTTAAAGGGATTCTGAGCAGCCATAACCAACGGCAACCACCCGCAGCCACACCAGCCCTGTTCTAGGGCCTTACTTCAGGAAGCAGTATAATCTTAGCAGGAAGAGCACAGAATTTATGAGTCAGCCTGAGTGCAAATTCTCGTGCTAGTACTTCCTGCTGCATAAACTTGAGCGAATGAACCACCAGAAACCTCTGTTTACTTGTTAAGCGGCAGTGACATGCGTTTCCTCCCCCACCCCCCCGTGCTAAATGTGTCATGAAAGTTAAATGAAACGGTACATGTGGTGTGCCCAGCTCAGTTCTTGGAATATAGGAAATGCCTGATACACAGCCATTGCTATGAGGGGGTTGATGCCTACGGTCATTATTACTACCTTCCCTATTAATGCTACTCTTCTACCCACTTTTCCTTCGTCCTCCCGGAGCCAAAAATGACTGTTCTCTTTTCCCTTCATCTGTGGACAAATTTTAGCATTTCTAATTCCCTTTTATGATAGCTATTGTTCACACCTGTGACAAGGACAAAAGACTTGGAGGTACTGAGTACTTGTGAAGGTTCTCAGTGTTTTTACTTTCCCTCTTCTTGCTGAATAGAATTTCTTGACGTCCACTCCCTTGCCTCCACCCGCCATTCTCTTTGAGTAGCCTGGTTCCTTGATATTTGCATGTGTTTGTGTTTATTTATTCATTTTTTTATTCAAGTATGGTTGACATACAGTGTTAGTTGCAGGCAGACAATTCTACACATTACTCAGTGTTCACCATGGCACAGGCAGTTTTAACTTCCTTTATCTATCTCACCCATCCCCCTCCACAGCCCCCCTGGCAGCCATCTGTCTGTTCTCTGTGTTTGAGTGGGTTTTGTTTTTTTGTTTTTTGGGGTTTTTTTTGTCTTTTTTTTTTCCTGTTTATTTATTTTGTTTCTTAAATTGAGAATCTTCTGAATTTAGAGGGAGGGAATAAGAGGAGGAGAGAAGAGGGTCAGGTAGCCTGAATTTGGAAAAGGTGTGACTAGGGGCATATTAGGAAGGGAAAAGTTCCTGTGTGGCTACTCATATGAGGAAACAGGAGGAGATGAAAGAGGATGAAATGGAGATGAAATGGAAAGTTCTAGTCAGATTTTTTTTTAAGATTTACAGACTATATGCATCGAATATATTTATAGTCAAATTTCTATCTACCCACCTAGATATATACTCCCCAAAGTATTAACCACCAAAGGTGTAAATTTTTTGCTGTTGCACAGTTTGTGGATTGATTACAAGCATGGGTTCATAGAACAAATGGAGAAAAGCCTGGGTGGACAGTTTTTTAAAAATCACATCTTTTAATGATATTATTTGTGTTTGTTAAATTATCCATTAAAGTCCATGTCCAGGAACAAAGCAAATAATTAGAAGTAATGACCCTTTATCACCGTCTTCCTTGAAGCTAACATCCTTACGCATGGCGTGGTCTATCCAGGGATCGATCGGGCAGTAAAGCTGTGATTATCTGATCAGACAAAGGGCTTTGTGGCCTCCATTCACACAGCATCCGCAATGTGGTGTTTTTACCTAAGCACCTGTAGAACATGGGCTGGAATCAGAGGGGGAAAAGCACCCTTAACTATCATTGATGACCTTGGAAATTCTCCAACTCATGTACGACATGTATTGCTCACGATTCGATCTTCGCATCCTAGAGAAATAAGGGGAGTTATACTAAACATTGATAAGTCTATTGAGACAAATGCCAGCAATTTCTCAGAGGGCCCAACTGACTTATTTTAGAGGGCTGGGGACACCTTTCTGCCTTAAACCTAAAAAGCGGAAACACAGATGATTGCTGCTGCCTTTCTAAATATGTCTTCCCACTTCCATTTGCAGAGTTACTAGAGATTTAATGCTCTGAAGGTTAGCAGAGCATCCCTAGCTGACTTTTTCACCCTCCTTTCCACGTAAGCTACAAATAAGCACATTGCCAGCTCTTAATCACCTAGTGCCCTCTGCTCCCTAAGGCAGCAGCCTGAGATTCCTGGGGCCTGTCAGGACCAGAGGAGGTCAAGGTTGGTTCTTCCTTTCCTCTCTCATTCAGACCACTCTTTAGGTTTATCAATCCAAGTTTTTCCAGATTACACTTTTACAAAGATAGAAGAGAAATTTTTAAAAAACAAATTAAAAAGTAACATTAAGATAGATTTTAATTGGTCCTATCCTTTGGGTCAAGTAAAGTAAACAAGTATTATCTCCTCATTCCAGATAGGACAGAGGATGGAGGTTATAGCACTGAGTAAGGTTTCCTGACTCTGAGGCTCCACCAGAGGAGAGAAGTCCTGGAGAGGTGTGTTGTTGGGGAAGGGCTGACACCTTCCCCCCATCCCCAGGATACTGGCCCAGTGTTGGAAGAGTTTCAGGTGGTGTATGGTCTTAGGATACACACTGAGGCCAGCCAGATGCTGAGCTGTCGCTTTGATACTGCTGTGGTTGGTGAAAAAACCCACTATGAGAGGCAGCTGTGGTGAGCAGCAAAGCCTCGTGGGCAGTGGGGTAGCAGCCCTCACCAGTGCTATCATGTGCAAAACAAACATGTGATGCCTGGGGCCAGTGAATAGATGTGCAGAAGTCTTTCCTCTGAGTTTGGGGCCTGCCTTAGTCCCACAGTTCCAGTATCATCCCAGTTTTGGGGGTAAGGACAGAACTCATACAGAACTTCTCATTAATTTTGGTAAATGAGGTTTCCAAGTTGGATTTGGCTACAAGCTATCAGAAGGGAAATCTCTCACCCTCTCTTTACCAAATCTCCCAACGCATGCTCTCTCTAACCATATTGTCTACCACCCCCCATCCCAATGGATTTACCAATCATGCTCCTACTTAAAGCAGCCCCTCCGTTTGTGCAGGAGACCCTCTAGTGCCCCCTCTCCTCCAATCAAGGACAATGCTCCAGCCATGCTCCTTCCTGTCCATTAATACCCAATCCCAATCATTCTCTCAGCACGGCAACTTGCTGTAGTAACTCATCTTAAACACATGCCGTCTTGATTCTAGATCCTCTTCCAAAGGTGCATGGTCTTACCACTTCCTTTATGGTGAAACTGCAGAATGGTTACATATACTGCAGTCCCTGTTTTGTCACCTCTCCCGCTCCGCCATTCTTTCCTCAGCCCACTCCAGTCAGCCTTGTCTGTGCACTGAAGTCACTAGCAGTGGCTGCTCTGCCAAATTCAGATACCATTCTCCAGCTCCCACTCTCCTCAACCTCTCACTAGCATGTGATATTGATACACTATTCACTTTCTCCTTGAAGGGCTTTGTTCCTTGGCTGCTGGGCTACACTCCCATTCTGTTTTCCTCTGGTGTGAAAAGAAGCCTGCTCTTCCTCATTCACCTCTTCTGGGCTCTCCTTTTCTTCCCATTTCTACATGTAGGAATACCCCAGAGGTGAGTCCTTGTCTCAATTCACACTTATTTCCTTGACAATCTCATTGAGCCCCATGGCTTTAAATACCATTTCTATGCTAATCTAGCCCAGATTTAATCTCTAGCCTCCACTTTCCCCTGACTCCACACTCCTATTCAATTCCTACTCAGCATCTCTACTCACCTACTAGTAAGTACTTCAAAGTGAATATATCCTATATTTAACTCCTTATTCCCAAGCCCACTCCAAATATGCTAATACCTAAGGGCTTTCTGTTTCATTAAATGGTTACAACATTTACTAGTCATTCAGTTAAAAAACCTAGGAGCTGTCATTGTTTCTCTCTTGTTCTCACAGTTTATATCAAGCTTATTAACAAACCCATTGGGTCTACCTCAGGGAGTACCACTTGCCACCATCTAACCACCATCTTAATCCAAACTGTCACCATCTCTCTTGTACTGTCCTTTTTATTAGTATGTATCATTCTTAATGCTGCCACATATTCTCCATGTAACATACAGAGTAACAATTTTAAGACTGTATATAAGATCACAACACTGTTCAACTCAAAATTCCCCAATGGTTCCATAATATTTAGAATAAAGCCAAAGTAATTGACAAGGTACATAACCGCAGACCCGGTGTGACCTGGCATGTTCTTGCTCTCTTTATCCCTCTCTCTCTTACATGCTCATGTACACATAACCCATCCACACATTTCATTCCCTTCTATTCTTCCCTGATCTCTGTTTTTTGAACACATCTGCCATGCTCCTACTGTAAGACCTTTGTGCTTGTTGTGTTCTCAGCCTGGAACATTCTTTCCCCACACATGCCCATGATGCTACTCACTCACTCCAATCCCTGACTTCTTCCCTTCGGGACTTCTTCCCTAACTTCTTCTAGAGCTCTTATTCCTAACTAAGAGATTATAATTATTTATGTATTATATATTGATTATATCATCATTTATGCTATTATAGAGTTGTTTGTGTATTTGACTAATGTTTATCTCCTCTACAAGATAATACAATTTTTAGAACAGGGATTCTGCCTGTTTTGTTTGCTATTTTATCTGAGTCACCTGAAAGAATGTGATAGAGAATCAGGGTTAAATATTTTTGCTGAATGTATAAATGCCAAATTTCAGTCAACCCAGTAGATTTCAGTAACTTGTACTGAACCAAAGTGGTGAGGTAGCGCTAAACAATTATAGCAACGGCACTTACAATGGTTTCCTTATGATTAATCTGTGGTTATTTCAAAGAGGTTTATTGAGCAAGAAAATGCTAAGAGAAACCAAACTGCATTTACAATTCTTTTGTGCAAAAAAATATGATCTATTACACAACAAATGGTTTTAAAAATTACATTGTTTTTAGCTGCCTCAAGGGTTTTGTACTTTCTAATCCTTTTGCTAGGAACATTATTTTCCCCAAATATTTTCATGGCATCACATGCTCATTTTATATAAAGATTTCCTTCTCTGAAAAAAAAATAGTATTGATATTATTCGACTGAGGAAAAAATTATTTACATGTATTCCTACAACAAAAACCAGCTAGCAGGAGAAGGCATTAGCAATACATGTAACTGACAAATTACTGTATAGAACACATAACCGATTTTCCTAAATCAATAAAAAAGATAAGCAAAACAATAGAAACATAAGAGTAAGAAAATAGAAATTTTGTAGAAAAAGAAGTACAAGTGGCATACCAGTATAAAAAATATCAACTTCAGAAAAACAAAAAATCAGCTTCAGGGTACCTGGGTGGCTCAGTCTATTGAGCATCTAGATGCTTTTGGCTCAAGTCATGATCCTAGGATCCTGGGATTGAGTGCCACGTGGGGCTCCCTGCTCAAAGCTTGCTTCTCCCTCTCCCTCTGCCCCTACATCCTGCTTGTTTTTGTTTTTGTTTTTTTTCTCTCTCTCTCAAATAAATATTTTAAATATTCACCTTCATAAATTACTGGTAATGGCAAATTGAAACCACAGTGAGATTCCATTTTGTACAAAGAGATTAGGAAAAGCGTGAGAATTTAATAGCATTAAATATTATTGGCGGTATGGAGCAACTGAAACCATTACAATGATGATAGTGCTTTGGAAACTTTTCAGTATTACCTATTAAAATGAAATCTCTGCACACTTTACTTCCCAGCGTGTTCACTACTATATATATAAGGTAGAAAAACTTTTCCCATTGGGTATAAGACGTTATATAGCAGAATGTTACTACAGCTCACCTTAAAGATATAACACACACACACACAACCCCAAAATTGAAAGCAATCCAAATGTTGTGTAACAATGGAATAAATAAGTTGCTTTATATGCATATTGTGGAATATTACTGAGTAAAGAATATATCAGCTACACAACTCAGTGTGGATACATACCAGACACATTGTTGACTCAAGAAGTAAAACACATCATACTTGCATCCTATGATTCCATTTTTCAACATTCAAAACAAAACAAAACAAAACATGATTAAGTATATATGCAGAAATGGTAAAAACTATAAAGAAAGTAAGAGAATGATAAATATAAATTCAGGATAGTGATTATCTCTTGAGTATCAGGGAGGGAAAATATGATTGGGAGGCATCTGATATAATCATGAATTATGTCTTAGATGGTGGATACAAGGATGTAGTGTGGTTCTGTTCTTTAAATTGCAGTTATATATAGTCATGTAGTCATATTTCTTAGAAAGAAAAAGATAGTACCATGCCAGAACTTGAATGGTGAAAAGACCAATGGAGCAAAGTCAGTAGAACTGATGTATAAGTGCTCCCTCTCCCATTCCATGGTAGGGTGACCTTCCCTTTTCTGTGCCTCATTGTCTTCCCATCTACAAAATAAGAAGGCTAGGTAAGATGAAGGACAAAGTTTCATACTATTACTAATATTCTTCAGTTCTCCAATTCCCTAAGGGCCAGGCATTTAAACAATCTGATTTCATTAGCAGAAGCCTAAGTTTTACCAAGTATCTGGAAGTAGGATATCAGAATATTAAAAACTTAACAGACTTTGGGTAATTATGTTGAAATGCAATTAGCATAGGTGATGTCTAACAAAAGACAACAATTTAAATAACTTTCAGGGAAAAACGGTGTCCTGGATTTATTACGCTCCATTCTTTTTCTCTGCCTTTTGCCTCCCATGCCCTGAGAAAAGGAAATAAGAATCTGTATTTGGAATAGTTGTGATTTTAATAAATGGTCCCATGATTACATAAGATTTTGGAAATATATAGTTTATTTTTAATATTTTATTTATTTATTTTAGAGAGATATATAGAGATTGAGTGAGGAGTGGGGAGAGGGAGAGAATCTTAAGCAGACCAGATCTAGACTGAGTACAGAGCCCAATGTGTGGCTCACCTCATGACCCTGAGATTATGACCTGACCAGAAATCAAGAGTCAGACACTTAACCAACTGAACCACCCAGGTTCCCCTGGAAATATATGGTTTCTCCTTCCAAACAGTTAGGGATTTAAAGGAATATCAAGGTGGGATCATCAGAGAAAGTGAAAGTGAAATACGGAACAGGCCTAGGAACCTCATCTATAAGGTAAATTCTATTCTGTGCTTACATGCCAAGAACAACAAAATTTGAATGCATTAAACAATTAAGTAATAGTATAATTACTTATTAGAATTTGAGAGTTTCTTCCAAATCATGGTCATGGAATACCCACCTTAAACTGTATTCAAATGAATAGGTTTTAGGGTGATGAGGTTGAAAGTTTTAAAAAGAAGGAGATATAATTATTATTATTATCCAAATAATCTCTATACTTTAGGAATACTTCAGTATTTTATTCAGTAAAAAGTAAAAGCTTTGGAAAAAAACAGAGGCACTATATATATATATATATACACATACATATGTATATATATATACATATATATGTATTTATTTACAGCCTGTCTTGTTCCAGAGAAAATTTAAGGGCTATATATATTCTTACTGTATCTGTATTTTGTATTTTATATATATAAAATTTGTATTATATATATATAATATACATATTTTATATATATATAATATACATATTTTATATATATATATTTAAAGAAGGTTTTTTTTAAGATTTTATTTATTTATTTGACAGACAGAGATCACAAGTAGGCAGAGAGGCAGGCAGAGAGAGAGAGGAGGAAGCAGGCTCCCTGCTGAGCAGAAAGCCTGATGCAGGGCTCGATCCGAGGACCCTGGGATCATGACCTGAGCCAAAGGCAGAGGCTTTAACCCACTGAGCCACCCAGGTGCCCCTGTATTATATTTTTATCACTCTGAAAACTACAGCTTAAAAATATTATCTGGAGTATGAGACCAATGGAGGTTCTATACATTCTGCTTCTCTCTCCCTCCTCCAAGAACTAACCGCTAATAATCCTAATTATGGTACTCTAAACTGTATTTTTAAATTTCATGCAGTCTAACTTTTGAAAATAATATACAAACAGAAATATGTAGATAAACATGTGAGTTGTGTATGCATTTAAACAAAATTGTGTTATTGATACTGATCTGAAACTTGCATTTTTCATTTCACAATAGGATAACTATTAAGCCATTCCATATATGTGTTACAATATATAATATGTCATGTTCTTAAGGTACCATAGGTCAAGAATCACCTCTTACTGGGCAATTGGAGTTTTTAAAAAAATTTGTTATTCAAATAGTGTTGCACTGAAAAACAAATTTGCTGTTACAGAATGCATTTCTGCAAATGCAGTTGCTGAGTTAAAGGGTAAATGCATTTTTTAAAAATTTTACAACTCCATGGAATGTATTTCCTATGCTCTTTCTACCACTAGGTGTTAACAATTTGATAATATCTGCCAATTTGAGCAATGAAAATTCGATCTCAATTTTTAACTTACATAACTACCAATGAAAGTAAGTATGTTTTTAAGTAGTTGTCCAATTGTATGTATTCTCCTATAATCAGCTCATTAAGTTTTTTCTTTTTCTTTTTTTTTTTTTACAGGTTGTCCCTTATTTACAGGACTCCAATATATATAAAGTTATTAATCTTTCCTGTGTCATAAATATTCTCTCCCAGTATGATATTTATGTTTTCATCTCATTTATGCAGATTTTTCCCATAATCCATTTCTAATCAAACTTGTCACTTACTTAACGAATCCTGGCTTTCTTGTTTTTCTTAGGAAGGCCTCCTCATGGTGAAGTTGCAAATCTACTACTGTACATTTTCTTCTAATACTTGAAAATTTAACTGTTTAAATTGAAATACTTTGTTCTTCTGGAGTTTGTTTTATATATGAGTAAGACAGGAACATAGTTTTATAATATTCCAATTTTAGCCAGACATCCTAAACCTTTGTATGGAATAATCTATCATCCTATCAACTCTGGATTGGAATGATAATTTTGGTGTGATAGAGAGCTTCTAAAATATTTCCCCAGGATCACTACCTCCTAATATTCTTGTCTTGTGTAATCCCTTCCCCTTGAATGTGAGGCAGACCTTGTGATCTGCATGGAATAAATAAAAAATGGGAAAAGTGATGGGGTCTCACTTCTGAGATGAGGTTCAAAAGACTATGACTTTTGTTTTATAAGCACTGTCTTTTGGTAGCCCTCTTTCTGCTTATACATTCTCATAAGGCGGCTGTCTTACAAGAGACCTGTGTGGTAAGTAACTAAGGGCAGCTTCTGGTCAACAGCCAGTAAGGAAGTGAGGCCCTCAATCTGAGTCTGGAAGGAATCAAATCCTGCCAACAGCCAGTGGAGTGAACTCAGAAGTGGATCCAGGCCCACATAAACCTTGAGATAAGACCAGTGCCTTTTGAGTGACTATGAGAAAGAAGACGCAGCTAACCTGCACCCGGACTGCTGAGCCACAGAAATTATTAGATGATAAATGTTAATGTTTTAAGTTACTAAGGTTTCAAGGAATTTGTTACGCAGAGATA
The DNA here is from genome assembly GCF_009829155.1 of Mustela erminea. NCBI lineage: Eukaryota > Metazoa > Chordata > Mammalia > Carnivora > Mustelidae > Mustela > Mustela erminea. The sequence continues at coordinate 45,826,966 of NC_045614.1, forward strand.
GATCACTAATTCCTTCATCGATTGCTACTTGATGTTTTTAGAGGATTCTTTTTTTTTTTTAAGATTTTTATTTATTTATTTGATAGAGAGAGATCACAAGTAGGCAGAGAGGCAGGCAGAGAGAGAAGGGGGGGAAGCAGGCTCCCTGCTGAGCAAAGAGCCTGATGTGGGGCTTGATCCCAGGACCCTGAGATCATGACCCAAGCTGAAGGCAGAGGCTTAACCCACTGAGCCACCCAGGTGCCCCTCTAGAGGATTCTTAATCTTTTCAAACTAATTTTATTGTGCCAGGCATTGCTTTTGGCAGTGTGATGAAGTCTACAGAAGCCTCCTCATTATAATCTTTTTAAATGAATAAAATGAAATACATAGCACTATAAAGGAAACAAATTACATATATTGAAATCTACATTAAAAACGGCACCTAGTCCCTTCAACCATGTTTTAATTAGTGCTAGGTTCACATTGTTTTGATTATGTTAGATACATGTTAACTTTAAGCAATTTGTATGCAAGTTCCTATTAACTATAGTGTTTAATTTTCTTGGCAATCATCACTAGTTTATTCTTTAATATAATGCCTCAAATCTTTTATTTATCTTTCCCTCAACTGATTGTGATTCTTCTTTAAAAAAAAATTATTTATTTGAAAGAAAGACAGACAGACAAAAAATTCTAGCAGTGGGAGGGGCAAACGGAGAAGCAGTCCTTGCTAACAGGAAACCTGATGCAGGGCTAAGCCAAAGGCAGATACTTAATCAACTGAGCCACCCAGGTGTCCCCTGATTGTGATTCTTATTTAAAATATAAGAAAAATATACATAGAAGCATTGACATTTTTGTGATATTAGCTCTTCTGTTCACTCAGAACATGTTCTCTTAATACCTTTTTTACTTTCTACATCTTTTCTGAGTAACAGTAGTAATCATTGTAATAGTATTATCAATTAAATGTCACTTATTTGAGACTTGCTATGTGCCATACCATGTGCTAAGTGCTTTACAAAATTTAGCCAAATACTCGCAACGCTGTAAGATGGGGGAATTGCCCATTTCTAGACAAATAACTGAAGTTCAAAGATGCTAAGTAAGTTTCCCCAAAATGAAAAGTTAGCTAATGGCTAACAGGTATATCTGCCTGGAAATCACAGCAGCACTGAATATTTCACTTAGTCTTTTAAGGTACTGCCATTTATAAACCACAGTTAATCCATAACACCAGTGATTCTACATTGAATTCATTTCTTCCAAGAGCATTTATTAAGTACCTACTATATAGACACACTATTCTAGGTGTTCCACTGATACTAAGGAATTTGTCACCAAATAATTATGAGACTCTATTCTAGTTTTGAAAACTAAAGTGTGAGTTAGAAATATAAAGCCAAATACAGGGCCCAGGGGGAGGGAGGTACCTATAGATTAATTAAAGATAATTAATGTACTATTCCCCTATCAAAGAAAAATTAATCTATGGCTAATTTAAAACATATGCTATTTTAATCATTTGAAGAAATTAAATTTTTTTTTCAGATAAAGCTGGGGGTCACAATGGATATTTGCTTTACAATCAAAAGCCATTGATTGTTTTCCATTAAAACTTTCTTTACAGATTTAAATTTCTTTGATTATAAGATGACACCTCCCAAAGTCTGTGAAGATAACAATGTAAAAGACATGGTAGTTTAGGAGCTCCAACAGTGGACTGGGGATAGAATTCTGACTTGACTGCCAGCACTGCCAACCAAAAGAAACCTCAGAGGGGGCAGCACAAAGATAGACCTATGTAGTTCAGGCCCACTGGAGCCCCCAAAGACAGACTAGGGCCAAAGATCCTGGGTTCAGGATCTACGCACAAAGGACAGCCACAAATGGGACAATGGAGAGAGAGTGCCCTGCAGTTCAGTATGACCACAGTTCTAGCAAATGGGCTGAGGGCAGTTATTTGGTCTGTCCCAACTACAAGCCCAAGGAAGCTTCAGACTAGCTCCCTAACAGCATAGAGACCAAACTCTGCCTTAAAAATGAGGATCATTGCAGCTAACTGGACTGAAGGAAAATATAGTTTAGCCACAATAGTGGGGTGCATGCAACACACAGAGGAGACACCCCTGCAGTGTCAGATTCTGGTGAATGAAGAACATTGCACTACAGGGCCCCACAGGACTTCTTCTTCATAAGGCCACTGCTTTCAAGAACAGGATATGTAGTTGACTTTCTTAATACACAGAAACAAAAACAGTGAGTTAGACAAATGAGAAGATAGAGGAATGTGTCCTAAATGATTGAACAGGACAAAAATCATAACAAAAGAGCTAAATGAAATAAAGATAAGTAAAATGCTTAATAGAGAAATCAAAGTGATAGTTATAAAGAAACTTAATGGACTTGAGAAAAGAGTGGAGGATCTCAGTGAGACCTTCAACAACAAAAAATATTAAAAAGAATCAATGAGAGATGAAGAACTCAATAACTGAAAAAATACCAAAGAGGGAACACAAAGAACACTAGAGGAAGCAGAATAATAGGTCAGCAATTGGAAGATGGAGTAATGGAAACCAACGAATGGAACAGGAAAAAAAAAAGATAACAGGTTAAGCAACATCATCATCAAACGTATAATAACATTAATATGATAGAAGTCCTAGGAGAAGAGAGACAAAGGAAGCAGATAATTTAACTAAATAAATAATAGCTAAAAACATCTTTACTCAGGGGAAGAAAAAAAATAACCAGTTCCAGGATACACAGAGAGCCCGAACAAAATCAATCCAAGGAGGCCCACACCAAGACAGATAATAATTAAAATGGCTCAAAGTAATGACAAAGACAGAATTCTAAAAGCAGCACAACAACAACAACAAAATAGTTACATATGAGAGAAATCCCAAAAGGTTATCAGTTGAATTTTCAGCAGAAATTATGCAGGCCAGAAGTGAGTAGTATGTTGTATTCAAAATGCTGTAAGAAAAAAAAAAAACTTTCAGCCAAGAACACTCTATCCCGCAAGGGTATCATTCAGAATAGAAAGAGAGATAAAGGGTTTGGAGGCAAACAAAAGTTAAAGAAATCCAACACCACTTAATCATTATTACAAGAAACACTAAAGGGAATTCATTGAATGGAAAGAAATGGCTATAATCAGGAGTAAGAAAATTAGGAAAGGAAAAAATTTCAAAGGTACAAATATAATAAAAATAGATTAAAAACATACAGGACCAGTAGAAATGTTAAAGCACAAAACCTATAAAACCAATTATATCTATAAAAGTCAGTGAAGAAACTCACAAAAGGATATAAAGTATGACATCATACACATAAAACATGGAAGGGTAAGTAAAATTGTACTGCTTTTAGAATGGGTTCAAACTTAAGTGACCATCATCCTAATACAGACTGCTATATGCACAGGATATTATATATAAACTAATGGTAAGGACAAATTAAAAAGCCTGTAAGAGATGTACAAAAAAATAATGATAAAGGAATCCAAGTATTTCACTAAGGAAAGCCATCAAATCACAAGAGAGCAAGAGAAGAAAGGAATAGACAAGAATTACAAAACAACTGTAAAACAAATAACCAAAACTATTATAAAAAATTACTTTGAGGGGCGCCTGGATGACTCAGTGGGTAAAAGCCTCTGCCCTTGGCCTAGGTCATGATCCCAGGGTCCTGGGATTGAGCCCCGCATCGGGATCTCTGCTCAGCGGGGAGCCTACTTCCCCCCACCTCTCTCTGCCTGCCTCCCTGCCTACTTGTGATCTCTCTCTGTCAAATGAATAAATAAAATCTTTTAAAAAATTACTTTGAATGTAAGTGAATTGAATGCTTCAATCAAAAGATACAGGATGATTTAATGGATAAAAGAACAAGACCCATCTATATGCTGTCCACAAGAAATTATTTCAGGCCTAAAGACACATGCATATTGAAAGTGAAGGAATAGAAAAAACATTTGTAAATTTATAAGCAAAAAGAAAGCATGGTAAGAATACTTATATTGGAAAAAATACACTTTGAAACAAGATTATAACAAGAAACAATGAAGGATGCTATCTAATCATAAAGAGGATAATCCAACAAGAAGATATAGCTACTATAAATATTTATGCACCCAACATGAGAGCACCCAAATACATAAAGCATCTATTAACAGACATGAAGGAAGAAATCAATAGTGATGCAATAATAGTAGGAGATTTTAACATTCTACTTACATCAATGTATGGATCAACCACACAGAAAACCAACAAGGAATCAGCAACTTTGAATGACACATTGGGCCAATAGACCAAACAGATATATTTAAAACAGATCACTCCAAAATAGAATACACACTCTTTTTTTTTTCATTATATGAATAATTTATTTTGAATGTCTTTTTAAAAAATCTTTTTTTAAAAAAGATTTTTTTTTTAATTTCTTTTCAGCGTAATAGTATTCATTGTTTTTGCACCACACCGAGTGCTCCATGCAATCCGTGCCCTCCCTAATACCCACCATTTGGTTCCTCCAACCTCCCACCCCCGCCCCTTCAAAACCCTCAGATTGTTTTTCAGAGTCCATAGTCTCTCATGGTTCACCTCCCCGTCCAATTTCCCCCAACTCCCTTCTCCTCTCTAACTCCCCTTGTCCTCCATGCTATTTGTTATGCTCCACAAATAAGTGAAACCATATGATAATTGACTCTCTCTGCTTGATTTATTTCACTCAGCATAATCTCTTCCAGTCCCATCCATGTTGCTACAAAAGCTGGGTATTCATCCTTTCTGATGGAAGCATAATACTTCATTGTGTATATGGACCACATCTTCCTTATCCATTCATCCATTGAAGGGCATCTTGGTTCTTTCCACAGTTTGGTGACCGTGGCCATTGCTTCTATAAACATTGGGGTACAGATGGCCCTTCTTTTCACTATATCTGTATCTTTGGAGTAAACACACTCTTTTCAAGTGCACATGGAGCATTCTCCAGAATACATCATGTTAGGCCTCTAAACAAGTCTCAGCAAACTCAACAAGTTTGCAATTATATTATACATCTTTTCTGACTATAATGTTATGAAACTAGAAATCAATCACAAGAAATTATCTACAAAAAACCACAAATACATGGAGGTTAAGTAATAGGTTACTAAATAATGAATGGGTCAGTGAAGAAATCAAAGAGCAAATAAAAAAATACATGGAGACAATTGAAAATGAAAACATACTGGTCTAAAATCTTTGGAACGTATCAAAAGCTGTTCTATAAGCGAAGAGGATCTTTGGCCTATCTCAAGAAAAAAATCTCAAAAAAACCAAACCAAACCAAACCAGAACAAAAAACAATGAACCAAACCAAAAACCAAACCTAACCTTCCACCTACAGGAACAAGGAAAACAAAAAACAAACAAACAAAAAAATAAAAACCAAACCAAAACAAAACAAAAACAACCAAAAGCTGACATAAGAAAGGAAATAATAAATATGAAAGCATAAATAAATGAAATATGCACTAAAAAAACAAATAGAACAGATCAATGAATGAGGAGTGGGTTCTTTGAAAAGATCAACAAAACTGATAAAATTTTAGCCATTCATAGAAAAAGAGAAGTGGGGAGGGGATCAAATAGATCAAAAAGGAATAACAATTGACCTCACAAAAATGTAAAAGTTTTTAAGATAATATTGCACGCAAAATGATGTACCAACAAGTTGGGCAACCTAGAAGAAATTCTGGAAAACATATGATCTCCCAAAACTGAATCAAGAGGAAAGAGGAAATTTGACCAGACCGATTATCAGTATTCAGTCATCTGTAATAAAAGAAAGCCCAACAAATATAAGTCCAGGACAAGAAGACTTCACAGGTGAATTCTACCAACCCTTAAGAAAGAGTAATACCTATGTGTAACACCTACTCTTCTCAAACTATCCCAAAAAACAGAAGAGGAAGGAAAGCTTTCAAATTCATTCTGAAGACAACACTACCTTGATACCAAAATCAGATAAAGACACCATAAAAAAGAGAAATATAGGACAATATCTGTGATGAGCATAGACACAAAAATCCTCAACAGAATATTAGCAAACTAAATCCAACAGTATATTAAAAACATAGTTCATCACGATTGAATGGGATTCAGTTCCAGGATTCAAGCATGGTTCAGTCTTTGCAAATCAATCAATGTGATACATCACATTAACAAGAGAAAGGACAGAAACTATATGATCATTTCAACAGATACATACAAAGCAGTTGACAAAATATAACATCCATTCATTATAGAAACTCTCAACAAGGTAGGTTTAAAGGGAACATACCTCAACAAAATAAATGTCATATATGAAAAGACCACAGCTAACATCATACTCAATTCAAAAAACTGAGAGCTTTTCCACTAAGATTGGGAAAAAGACAAGGATGTCCACTCTATTTTTTAAAATTTTTTGTTTTATTTATTTTATTTATTTATTTATTTTTAAATTTTTTATTTTTTATAAACATATATTTTTATCCCCAGGGGTACAGGTCTGTGAATCACCAGGTTTACACACTTTACAGCACTCACCAAAGCACATACCCTCCCCAATGTCCTTCTCCCAACCCCCCTCCCCCCAGCAACCCTCAGTTTGCTTTGTGAGATTAAGAGTCACTTATGGTTTGTCTCCCTCCCAATTCCATCTTGTTTCATTGATTCTTCTTCTACCCACTTAAGCCCCCATGTTGCATCACCACTTCCTCATATCAGGGAGATCATATGATAGTTGTCTTTCTCTGCTTGACTTATTTCGCTAAGCATGATATGCTCTAGTTCCATCCATGTTGTCGCAAATGGCAAGATTTCATTTCTTTTGATGGCTGCATAGTATTCCATTGTGTATATATACCACATCTTCTTGATCCATTCATCTGTTGATGGACATCTAGGTTCTTTCCATAGTTTGGCTATTGTGGACATTGCTGCTATAATCATTCGGGTGCACGTGCCCCTTTGGATCACTACGTTTGTATCTTTAGGGTAAATACCCAGTAGTGCAATTGCTGGGTCATAGGGCAGTTCTATTTTCAACATTTTGAGGAACCTCCATGCTGTTTTCCAGAGTTGTCCACTCTATTTTTATTCAGTATAATACTGGAAGTCCTAGCCATAGCAGTTAGACAAGAAAAATAAGAATTGTTAAGGAAGAAGTAGAACTTCCCACTATTTGTGACATGATACTCAATATAGAAAGCGCTAAAGACTCCACCAAAAATGGCTAGAACTGATAAAGGAATTCAGAAAAGTCACAGAATATAAAATTAATATACTGAAATCTGTTGCATTTCTAGACACTGATAATAAAGTAGGAGAAAGTGACATTAAGAAAACAATCCCATTTACTACTGCACCCAAAACAATAAACTTAACGAAGTACTCTGAAAACTTTAAAACATTAGTACAAGAAATTGAAGATGACATAAATGAATAAAAAGACATTCCATCCTCATGAACTGGGAAAAAAATATTGTTAAAATGTCCTTACTGTAAAAAGCAATACACTAATTTAATGCAATCTCTGCTAAAACACCAATAGCATTTTCCACAGAACTAGAGCAAATAATCCTAAAATGTGTATGGAACCACAAAAGACCCCCAATAGCCAAAGCAATCTTGAAAAATAAAAACAAAACTGGAGATATCACCATCCAAGATTTCAAGATATACTGCAAAACTCTCATTATCAAAACAGCAGAATACTGGCACAAAAATAGATACATACGTCAATAGAACAGAATAGAGAGTTCAGAAATAAACCCATGCTTTATGGTCAATTAATCCACAATAAAGGAAGCAAAGTATATGAGGGGGAAAAGACAGTTTCTTCAACAGATGGTGTTGGTAAAACTGGACAGCTATGGGCAAAAGAATGAAACGGGATCATTTTCTTATACCATACACAAAAATAAACTCAAAATGGATTAAAGACCTAGATGTGAAACCTGAAACCAAAAAATTCCTAGCAGAAAATATAGGCAGCAATCCCTGTGACATCAGCCATCAAAATATTTTTCTGGACATGCCTCCTTTGGCAAAGGAATCAAAAGCAAAATTGAACTATTGGGACTACACCAAAATAAAAAGCTTCTGCACAGCAAAGAAAATCATTAACAAAACAGGAAGACAACCACTGAATGTGAGAAGATACTTGTAAATGACATATCTAATAAGAGGTTAATAACCAAAATATAAAAATAAGATAGACAACTCAACACACACACGCACACACACACACACACATGCATGCAACAAACCCCAAACTAACCCACAAATAATTTAAAAATGGGCAGAGGACATGAATAGACATTTTTCCCAAGAAGACATACAGAGGTCAATAGACACATGAAAAGATGCCAAAATTCACTAATCATCAGGAAAATGCAAATCAAAACCACAATGAGATATCACCTCACACCTGTCAGAATGGCTAAAATACAGAACACATGAAATAATAAGTGGATGGTGAGGACATGGAGAAAAGGAAACCCTAATGCATTGTTGGTGGGAATGAAAGCTGGTATAGCTGCTGTGGAAAACAGTATGGAGGTTCCTGAAAATATTAAAACTAGAAATATGATCCAGTGATTCCATTATTGGTATTTACTCAAAGAAAACAAACACACTAATTAGAAAAGATATATCCATCCTTATGTTAATTGTAGCATTACTTACAATAGCTAAGATATGCAAGTAACCCAAGTATCCACAAATAGATGAATGGATAAAGAAGTGGTATAGATCTACAATGGAATATTATTCAGTCAGAAAAAAGATTGAAATTTCACCATTTGCAAGGACATGGATGGATCTAAGAGGATATGATATTAAGTGAATTAAGTTATTCAATGGAAAACTACCATATGATTTCACTCATATGTGGAATTTAAGGAACAAAACAAATGAACAAAGGAGGAAAAAGTTTAGTAAAAAACCAGACTCTTAAATGTAAGAGAACAAACTGGTAGTTGCCGGAGGGGAGGTAGGTAGGTGATGGGTGACACAAGGGGATTAAGAATACATTTATTGAGATGAGTACTGAGTAATGTATGGAATTGTTAAATCGCTATGTTGTATACTTGAAACTAATGTAACACTGTATGCTAGTTATACTTGAATGAAAAAAAGCTATACTTGACAGTCAACACATTCATGCATTCAATGATTTGCTAAATATTTATAGTACATTCATACATTAATTTGAAAAGGATTGACTTATTTACAGTATTGTGAATTGAGAGTATGTATATATATATATCTATCTGCATTATTCAAGTCTAATTTAATACCCATCAGCCAAATTTTATGCTTTCCTCGTACCTTTCTTGTTAAATTTATTTTTAGCTCTTTGAAATTTTGGTTTGTGATGAATGATTTTTTTTCCCATTTCAAGTTTCTAACTGGTTACTGTTAACATAAAGAAAAAATATTGCTTCTTTTGTGGTATTTACCTTGAATCTAGCTGCTTTACTGAATTCTCATATTGGCTTTAATAGGACTGTTTATTTGGGAAGTATGTGATCATATCATCTGTGAATAACAAAAAAAGTTTGTCCTTACAAATGATTGTAATATTTAATACATTTTTATCTTAATGTTAGTTAGAACTTCTGAAAAGATGTTGAATAATTGTGATTACAGTGACTATAACATATCCCTGGTTTTAATAGGAATGCTGTCTAGTAAGATATTCACTCCTGGTTTTTATTCAATGTTCTGTCATAGTCAGGGACTTTTTTTCTATTCCTATTTTGCTTTCATTTTTTCCCCTTTTCCATCATTTCCTTTTCAGATAGAAACATCACAGACACTCCTTTATTTACTTCAGGTAAATACTAGCTAAATACCATCTTGAAACTTTCTTTTTTTAAGGGCAGTTTTATAACTATGGTTTGAAGAGTCAAGGAATGCCACTTGTAGCAAGTTTAGAATACAGCTAACTTTAATCACTAATAGGTGGCTGTAATCTCAGAGAGCCTTTTAATGTTTTGATTTATGTTAGGCCTGATTTATAATTATGGACTTTATTTTTTTTAATTTTTATTCATTTAAACTAGGTATAAACCTAATATTAAGTACCAATCTACTTCTCATGTGGCACAGATAGCTCCATGACAAGATACACTTATCAAAATAAAGAAAATGGAAAAACAAGTAATATTCAGCAACATTTAAATAAGGCTTTACAAAGTGCTAAGACTTCTAAGGGGATAGCAAAATGAAAATGCAGTCATTACATTGGTCTTCTGATTCATTTTCAAGCATATTTTCAAGTATGATTAATGGTTTTATAAATATGTTTCTCACTTCATCCATACCAACAAAAGATTTCGAATTAATTCACTATTTTTGACTCCTTCCTTAATGGATTTTTAAAGTCCGTGGCCACAAATCAATCCACTGCAGACTCAAAACTGTGAAATATAATATATTCTTCTATATTCAGAAAGGAATGAGAATGCAGGGCTGTAAATAATACTGCAAAATAGATTGGTACCATTTGCCCTAAATAAGGAAAGTGGCATGGTCATCTCAAGATATTTTATTTCTAATACCAAAAGAAGTTATGCTTTTTATCTTTCCTAAACAACCAATGGACTCTAGAATATTTAAAAGGTTTAAATATAAATACTGTAAAGTTTGGGGGCACCTGGGTGGGTCAGTCGTTAAACGTCTAACTTCGGCTCAGGTCATGATTCTCAGGGTCCTGGGATCAAGACCCATATCAAGATCCCTGCTTGGCTGGAAGCCTGCTTACCCCTCTCCCACTCCCCTGCTTGTGCTCCCTCTCTTGCTCTGTCTCTCTCTGTCAAATAAATAAAAGAATATAATCTTTTAAAAATAAATAAATAAATACTGTAAAGTTTTAACTAAACATGTTTTTCATTAAAATTTCTTTCTCCAGATATTTGAGCTTTTAAAAGGTACAAGATAAGACTGTATGCACACAGGATATATAAACAGTTCTTAGCGTCAAGGAACCCACACTTACAAAAGAAAGTAACATTGTTACTTGGAAAGACAAAAAAAATTTTTTCAAGAACTGTCAACAGGAAAGACATTTCTGAAGACTCACAAGAAAGAAAATTGTAAATATCAAGGGTTGAAAAATTGTAAGAAAAGACAAATAGATCTATGACACAAAATAGAGAGGCTTAAAATAACTCCAAATATAAGTAAAAATATGGAGTATGACAGAAGAGGGAAGTATAGCAAATCAGTGAGGAAAAGAAGACTCATTCCATAATTGATACCAGGGAAATTTGTTCTTCAGGTGGGAAATGATAAAATTAGACCCCTACTTCACACCATTTCTGGAGGGATTAGAATTAGAATTGCCAAATGCAAATAATTTATAAGAGAATACAAGAAATACATTTAGCATATTAGGCTAGAAAGCATTTTCTTAAATAAAACACAAGTACAAACTCTAAAGGTAAACATAAAGTTTGTCTATGTTAAAATTAGGGTGGCTGGGTGGTTCAGTGATGAAATGTTTGCCTTTGGTTTAGGTCATGATCCCAGGGTCCTGGAATTTAGCCCCACATTGGGCTCCCTGTTCAGTGGAGAGCCTGCTTCTCCCTCTATCTCTGCTGTTCCCCCTGCTTGAGAGCCCTCTCTCTCTCTCTCTCACTGTCTCTGTCAAACAAATAAATAAATCTATTAAAAAAACCCTAAAATTTTGTATATGAAAAAAAGCTATCATAAAACAAAGTTAAATGACAAGTTACTGACTAGAAAAGTTACTTCTAACACTGTCAAGCAACTAAGGTTTTATCATCATCATCATTATAGTAATAATAATAACGCTATAAATAAATAGATCATTTAAAACAAAATCAAAATAACAATATGGTAGCAAAGGTATACAATAACATGTGCCAGACACTATTCAAAGTACCTTACATTAAACTCATTTAGTCCTCACAACAAACTTATAGGTCCTATTATTTTTCCCATTTTACAGAGGAGGAAACTGAATCATGAATAGACTGAACGAATTATCCAAAGCCACAAGGCCAGTGAATGGCAAAATTAGGTTACATAAATACTTCCTACAAACTGAAACAACAACAAAAAAAGAGGAATAATGCAATAGGAAAACAGCAAGACTATGGACACATAATTCACAAAAGAGGAACTTCAAATACATATCAAGCCTTGCCCAATTTAACTATTAAGAGAGTACAAATTAAAACATTGACACAATTTCACAACCATCATATTGGCAAAATTTTAAAGTCTAGAAAATTCAAGTGTTGGCAAAAATATAACAAATGGGAATTTTTTATATATGGCCGACATTCTGCAGAGTTTTAAAAATTATAAACTCTCTTTCTCAATAACTATACTTCAAAGATGCCTTCACATGTATAAGCAAAAAAAAAAAATACTGTACAAAGATATCTATTAGAGCACTGATTGTGGTAATTATAAATGTGAAAAATTAGTTGTATAAGTTTCAAAAAGATATATTCAACATGAAAGAATATTTATTTAAATGATAAAATGTTGCTTGTGACTATATTTTTATATCTGTCTATCCATCTAGCTAGCTGCTATCCATGAAAACAAAGTAAAGAATTAAAAAATACATAGGAAAGATAGACATAAACTTCAAGTTAATTGTTACCTCTAAGAATGGAAAGAGAAGAATAGAAGTTGGGCTTTAAGTTTATTTCCCAAGGAAAAAACATATAAGAATCAAAAGTGGAAATTATTAGTACTTACTAAGTGTGTGTAACAGATGCACAAGGGTTAGTTATATTGCATTTAGTACTGAGCTGTATTTTCTGGATATTTTTCAATTAAATTTCTTTTTTCTAATTAATGATACTCTGCTTTTACACAGTAAAAGAAACCATCAACAAAGTCAAAAGTACCTTACTGAATGGTAGAGGGTATTTGCAAATGACATATCCAATTAGGCGTTAATATACAAAATATATAAAGAACTTATATAAGCCAACATCAAAATAATAGTAATAATAATGATACAATTAAAAGTGGGCAGAGAGGGGCACCTGGGTGGCTAAGTGGGTTTAGCCTCTGCCTTCGGCTCAGGTCATGGTCTCAGGGTCCTGGGATCGAGCCCCACATCGGGCTCTCTGCTCAGTGGGGAGCATGCTTCTCCCTCTCTCACCTTCTTTGCCACTTGTGATCTCTCTCTGTCTGTCAAATAAAGAAATCAAATCTTTAAAAAAAAAAAGTGGGCAGAGAACCTCAATAAATATTTTTTCAAAGAAGACCTACAGATGGCCAATAGTCAATGAAAAGATGCTCAATATCACTAATCATCAGGGAAATGCAAGTCAAAGTTATAATGAGATATCACTTTACAACTATCAGAATGGCTAATATAGAAAAGGCAAGAAGTATCTAATGTAGGCAAAGATGTGGAGAAAAAGGAACTCTCAGGCAATGTTGGTGGAAATGTAAGTTGGTGTAGCTACTGTGGAAAATAGTATGAAGGTTCCTCAAAAAATTAAAGATAAAAACACTATACATTCTGGTGATTCCATTACTAAGTATATACCCAAAAAACAAACACACTAATATGAAACATACACCCATGTATATGCATAAGGATATATGAAAAAGACTATATAATAGACTATATGAAATATATAAAATGGAACACCAATCACAAAAAAGAATGAGATCTTACTATTTGTGACAACATGAATGAACATAGAAAGTATTAGCCTAAGTAAAATAAGTCAAAGACAAATATCACATTTTACTTATATGTGGAATCTAAAACAACAAACTAAACAACCCACATAAACACACCCTACTCCAAAACAGAATCATAAATACAGAGAACAAACTGGTGACTGATAGAAGAGAGAAGTTTGGGGGATGGGCAAAATACTGAAGAGAATTAAAAGGTATAAACTTTACCATATCGTAGTAACATTATATGGTGGCATATGATGACTACACTTATTATGGTAAGCAGATAATTTTGAATAGAAATGTCCTATCACTATACTGTACACCTGAAACTAACATAACACTGTATGCCAATTATATTTCAACTAAAAAACTGATACTATGAAAACAACAGAAAAAAAATGTTGTGACTTAAGGATGGTGAGGGCAGAAAGGGCCATGAAAGTGAAGTATTTAGTGACTAGTGGTTGAAGGAAGAATGTATTCCTCAAAAAGAGTTCTATGGGCAGGAAAAAGGAGGATAGAGTAACCTTCAAGTGTTTGAGAAAGGTGAAGTCATAAACTTTGATCAGTGAGCCCAATTTAGCCAACATCCGTGCATACTCAGCCAGCACAGAACTCTTCAGAATTTGATTAATTTTATATGTATATAAATATAAATAAATATATATATATTCTATTTCATCATAATCCTCACAATATCCTTATGTCTTCTACCAGGTCATTTTATTTACCTTGTTTATGAAAACTTCTGAGTATGAAATCCTTGCAAAAGAATGAAATTAGCAGTTAGAATGTTCATTTTTTTTAAATCAACATATAACATATTATTTGTTTCAGGGGTACAGGTCTGTGAATCATCAATCTTACACAATTCACAGCACTCACCATAGCATATACCCTCCCCAATGTCCATAACCCAGCCACCCTATCCCTACCATCCAACCCCCAGCAACCCTGTTTGTTTCTTAGAGATTAAGAGCCTCTTCTGGTTTGTTTCCCTCCCCAGTCCCATCTTATTTCATTCTTTCCTCCCTTCCCCCCATGATCTTCTTTTTTTTTTTTTAATTTTTTTTTTTAAGATTTTTATTTATTTATTTGTCAGGGATAGAGGGAGAGAGAGCGAGCGAGCACAGGCAGACAGAGAGGCAGGCAGAGGCAGAGGGAGAAACAGGCTCCCTGCCGAGCAAGGAGCCCGATGTGGGACTCGATCCCAGGACACTGGGATCATGACCTGAGCCGAAGGCAGCTGCTTAACCAACTGAGCCACCCAGGCGTCCCCATGATCTTCTATCCTGCCTCTCAAATCCCTCATATCAGAGAGATCATATGGTAATTGTCTTTCTCTGATTCACTTATTTTGCTTAGTATAAAACCCTCTAGTTCCATCCACATCATTGGAAATGGGAAGATTTCATTTTTGATGGCTGCATAGTATATCTATCTATCTATCTATCTATGACTTCTTTATCCATCTTCTTCTTTATCTTTATCCATTTTTCTGTTGATGGACATCTAGCTTCTTTCCATAGTTTAGCTACTGTGCACATTGCTGTTATAAACATTGGGGTGCATGTGTCCTTTTGGATCACTACATTTGTATCTTTAGGGTAAATACCCAGTAGTGTGATTGCTGGGTCATAGGGTCGCTCTATTTTCAGCTTTTTGAGGAACCTCCATACTGTATTTCTAGAGTGGCTGCACCAGCTTGCATTCCCATCAACAATGTAGGATGGTTCCTCTTTCTCCACATCCTCACCAATACCTGTTGTTTCCTGACTGGTTAATTTTAGCCATTCTGACTGGTTTGAGATGGTATCTCACTGTGGTTTGATTTGTATTTCCTTGATGCCGAGTGATGTGGAGCACTTTTTCATGTGTCTGTTGGCCAGTCTTTGCAGAAATGTCTGTTCATGTCCTCTGGCCATTTCTTGATTGGATTATTTGTCCTTTGGGTTTTGAATTTAATAAGTTCTTTATAGATTTTGGATACTAGCCCTTTATCTGATATATCATTTGCAAATATCTTCTCCCATTCTGTTGGTTGTCTTTTGGTTTTTGTTGACCATTTCCTTTGCTGTGCAAAACTTTTGATCTTGGTGAAGTCCCAATAGTTCATTTTGCCCTTGCTTCCCTTGCATTTGGCGATGTTTCTAGGGAGAAGTTGCTGCGACTAAGGTTGAAGAGGTTGCTTCCTGTGTTTTCCTCAAGGATTTTGATGGATTCCTGTCTCACATTGAGGTCTTTCATCCATTTTGAGTCGGTTTTTTGTGTGTGGTGTAAGGAAAGGGTGCAGTTTCATTCTTCCGCATGCAGTTGTCCCATATTCCCAACACCGTTTGTTGAAGAGACTGTCTTTTTTCCACTGGGCATTCTTTCCTGCTTTGTCAAGGATTAGTTGACCATAGAGTTGAAAATCCATTTCTGGGCTCTCTACTCTATTCCACTGAACTATGTGTCTGTTTTTGTGCCAGTACCATACTGTCTTGATCATCAGAGCTTTGTAATAGAGCTTGAAGTCTGGAATTATGATGCCACCAATCTTGATCTTCTTTTTCAACATTCCTCTGGCTATTTGGGGTCTTTTTTGGTTCCATATAAATTTTAGGATTATTCATTCAATTTCTTTGAGAAAAGTTGATGGTATTTTGATAGGGATTGCATTAAATGTGTAGATTGCTCTAGGTATCATAGATGTTTTCACAATATTTGTTCTTTCAATCCATGAGCATGGACCATTTTTCCATTTCTTTGTCTCTTCCTCAATTTCTTTCATGAATACCTTATAGTTTTCTGAGACAGATTCTTTGCCTCTTTGGTTAGGTTTATTCCTAGGTTTCTTATAGTTTTGAGTGTGATTACAAATGGGATCAACTCCTTAATTTCTCTTTGTTCCATCTTATTGTTGATATATAGAAATGCAACTGATTTCTGTGCATTGATTTTATATCCTGACACTTTATTGAATTCCTGTATGTGTTCTAACAGTTTGGGGTGGGGTCTTTTGGGTTTTCCACATAAAGTATCACATCATCTGCAAAGACTGAGAGTTTGACTTCTTTGCCAATTCGGATGCCTTCTATTTGTTTTTGTTGTCTGATTGCCGAGGCTAGGACTTCTAGTATTATGCTGAGTAGCAGTGGTGATAGTGGACATCCCTGCCACGTTCCTGACCTGAGGGGGAAAGCTCTCAGTTTTTCCCCATTGAGCATGGTATTCTCTGTGGGTTTTTCACAGATGGCTTTGATGATATTGAGGTATGTAGCCCCTATCCCTACACTGTGAAGAGTTTTAATCAAGAAAGGATGCTGTACTAGAACGTTTGATTTGTCACTCAGGAGGATTACCTCTTCATCAGAGAGAGCGAAGAAGGGGAGAAGAAGAGAAGAGACACAAAACATTTAAAAAGAGTAATTAATGCAGGTGAGGTTTTGAATAAGAAAATAAAATATGGGTCCCTTGTGTGGTTCCATCGGTTAAGCGTCCAACTCTTGATTTCAGCTCAGGTCATGATCTTATGGTCATGAAATCAAGCCCCTCATTTGGCTCTGCACTGGACATGGCATCCACTTAAGAATCTCTCTCTTCTTTTCCCTTTGCCCCTCCCCCCTCTTCAAACAAAAAAAGAAAAGAAAATTTTACAAAAATGCTAGTGAGGATATAAAAGATGAAAACACCTGGGTATATCTTGAAACACCACAAAAATGGGTCTTTGGTATGGCCATATTGTTAAAAGCATCTTTCCTGAATACTTTATCCCAATCTCATATTTTCTGCCTCCTGTCATCGAGATTTTTTTTTCTGCTTGGAGCTTTATCTCAACCCACAAGTGTGAAGTTTATTATTACTTCTTTGACTTCCAGATTTCCTCCTAGACTATGCTTTGTACTAGCTCCTCTTGGGCTTCTTTGGGTAAACCCTTCCTTAGTCTCATCTGGAGAAAAACCTGGGGTTGGTCCTCTCCTTCATGAAAATGAGTTCTGCTTCTACAATTTTCCCAAGTATCTAAGAAGATATCTTCTCATCAACTCTGGAGAAGTGTCACCAATTTTTTCTTCAAATCCATTTTTTTGTCATCTCCTTCAGAAAGTTTTTAAAAAGAAAACTGTGTTACCATGTTTGGAATCATGGCACTGGTATTAAAATGCTGAATAAGACTGTATCTCCAGAACACCATAATAATTGATGGATCCAATCAATTTTATAGAACCCTCTTCTTTTCTTTATCATTGGGGAAAAATATGCCCAGCCAATTTTATCACCCTGGGAATGGTGGATTTGCTATTTCCATTGAACTGGCTGACCAATACAATCAAATAAGTGGTTTACTGTTTTTCTCTGGTGAAATAATGAGCTGTTTAATTGAACTGAACAGATTTATAGGTTTCTTGGGCACCCATGCACAAAGCCACAATGAAAATCAATACTTCAACGTGTGACCATATAGACAAAACTATTTGAATGAAAATTTTTTTTCACACTTGCAATTAAGTCTTGGCTAAGTTTCTTATTCTTATGGGGGATTTGTTTATACAAATTCAAAGCTAACATATCTCACAATGTGCTAGATATTTTGGAGGACTGGTCAAGAGAATAACTGTAAGGTACTGGGAATAGAGTAGTATGGGGATGTGTCACAAGCTTGGTGGAAGAAGTAAATTTCTTTGGAGAGAAATTGAACGTCCTACATCAAGATTTATAGAGATTTTATATGCAAATATTTTTAATGCAAAACACTGTTCTAAGTACACTAAGTACACTATAAGTGCCCCCAAGATGAAAATGACAAAGTCTCCACCTTTAATGAGAACACCTGTTAGGAAACTTTTGTCTGCTAGAAACAAAATGTACTATTTGGGCTCAATAGTTTTAAAAGGCAAAGAATGTATCGTTATATATGTATCGCATATAACTAAAATTCTTGAGAGAAGAGGTTTTTTGGGGGGTGGTTTAATAAATGACTGAATTATGACACTACAGACTCAGTATTAGAGTAGGCAGTTAGGTTCTAATAGACACCTGATGGCCAGCAAAGAGGAAGTCATGGCCAGGTATGGGGAGAATCAGACGCCTGTTGCAGCAGCACACCCCAAGGAGCCAGGTCAAACCAGAGAGAACCAAGATGGTGGGTGTTATGACAGGAAACCCCTGATTAAACAGGGAAATAAAGGTATGAAACACTGCTTCCAAGAAATCCCTACCCCAAGTAGTGATTATTCTACCACCCCTAGTTAATAACTGCTAATAAAAGATAGAAACTTGAAACCCAGAGGCACAGCTCACTTGTTCTCATTCTCTTTTGCTCTAGCTCTCTCGATTGCTTATGAGTTTTCTCCTTCTTTTTCCCTCCTGCCTACTCTCACTACTGGACAGTGTACTCTCCTTTTTAACAGAATTTCCCTATTTGTCCCGCTCAACCACTGTGTCTGGTCATTCCTTGAATTCTTTCTTACCATGAGACCAAGAGCCTTTAGCAATGTCTTTGGGAGGAGTTAGGTCAAGGCCCCAGGGCCAGGGTCTCCCCAGTTTACTCAGCAACAACAGCGTCTGGTATAGTTCATTCTGATATCCTCAACATGAGATCCACTATAAATTAAGCTCCTCTTTTGGTTACAAGGGGAACTGTCATAATTATATGCTCTTTTGTTCATACCTAGTATTTGTGAATGAATATGTGAATAAGGAGGGAGAGATCAGGGAAGCTAGGGAGAGAGGGAAACTGAGGTGGGGGAGAAGACAAGAGTACAGAAATACACACTGAAACACTCCCATCATTACAGAATATAAGCCTTTCTCTTTCTTTGGGTGGGGCCAATTTGCTACAGCTATTCTGGACCAGAAATATACTGCAGCAGGAATGCCAGCATTGGCTTAGAAGATTCAGTACCTCCACATCAAAGAATGGGCATGTTTAGTGGAAGACTGCACAAAGACAGAAAATTGTGATTTCTGTTAAGTCAGAAGAAAAGAGTTGGATGTTGGATAATGAAATGATTACTTTTAGATTAACTTTACAATTTATATTTGATGGTTGCAGGGAAGATGGCAAAAGAGACATATGAATAATTATAACATAAGACAGAATGCAATAAGTAGGCATCTTCATCAGTCAGTCAAGAGTTGTTGTTAGAGTTGAATCATGCTTTCTACTCCTGAAATAAACCCTTGCAATTCTGAATAGATATACTGTTATCTTCATGAATAATTTGTGAATGCTAATTTGTATAGATTCCTGAAGTCCTCTGGAATTATGTTTTATTTTGACTTTCTTTTTTTTTTTTTTTAAGATTTTATTTATTTATTTGACAGAGATCACAAGTAGGCAGAGAGACAAGCAGAGAGAGAGGGAAACAGGCTCCCTACTGAGCAGAGAGCCCGATGCAGCGCTCAATCTCAGGACCCTGGAATCATGACCGGAGCCGAAGGCAGAGGCATTAACCCATTGAGCCACCCAGGCGCCCCTATGGCTTTCTTTTTGCATGTACTCAGAATGTATATTGATCTTTTAAACGTCATTGAAGATTTTTCTCTCATTTAGCCACTTTACACAAAGTAGCAAAGGTTTCAATTACTGCAGAGGAATTACCATATATCCGTGAAGAGAGAACAGTGTAAGTGTTGAGATATCGGTGTCAGGCAGTGAGCTGAAATTACCCATTAGCTACATGACTTGTTCTCACACATCAGCCTGTCTGTGTGTTCGATTTGAATATGTGCCTCAGCAAAATTTCGAATCAAAGCATGTCATGGGCTATCAGGGTCATCTGCAAACAGTAAAAACCACTTATATTAAATTCATAAATGCCAAGGGTCCTCAATACAAATGTAAGCTATTAATAAATTTCATGAAAGATGTGTGGACCAATTATTATGGAAACTTGAAGAAGGAAAATCCCTTCCCAGCAGAGTGACTAGAAATATTAAAGTCAATTGTCAAATATTCATGGCAGATTTAGAAGCTGCTTTTGTATCTTCTGGGGTGATGATTTGATGTGGACAACTAATACAGCTTTATAATATCTGCTCTAACTTAAAAAAGGAAAGCAATTCTTAATCTAAACAATGGCTTTTTGAAAAGGAAGTAGAAATATTCAACTACCTTTATCTTAAAGACATATTTAACTGTGTTTCTTCTTCTTTTTTTTTTAAAGATTGTATCTATCTATCTATCTATCTACCTATCATCTATCTATTTATCTATCTATCTGACAGAGAGAGAGAGAGAGAACACAAGCAGACAGAGTGTCAGGCAGAGGGAGAGGGAGAAGCAGACTCCCCGCTGAGCAGGGAGCCTCATGCAGGATTTGATCCCAGGACCCCAGGATCATGACCTAAGCCAAAGGCAGACACTTGACCAACTGAGCTACCCAGGCATTCTTAATTGTGCTTTTGAAAGATTTTGAAAGAGTATGAAGAAGTGAAGAACAAATGTGCTATCAAGAAAATCAGGAAACTGATTTCAAAATAGAAAAACAGATGAAATGGGTCACTTTGCACAATAATCAAATAGCTTTCAAGATACAGTGCATTTGCCCAAGTCCCATGTAGAGCAATAATTCTGAAAAGATGGAGAAGAAAAAGAATTATGTAGGAATGGTCTTTTGCCTCTCTCCATGCTGCTGCAGGCCAATGCCTGAAACCTAATGCTGTCTTGAGTACTCACAGCTTAAACCCTTAATTCTTTTCTTGGACATTACAGCTAACCTCATACAACGATCAAAATGGATAGTTAACATGTCCAATTAAGCAATTTTACTGCTAGTTCATGCTAGAGGAGAACCAGATTAAGTTAGATTGTAAGCCACAAAGGAGAATTACCAATTTTTAAATGCTCCCTTCAGCCTTGACTTACATGAACTGTATAACTTTGCAATAACAAATTAACTTATAATTGATCAGGAGATTTGGCTGTCTCTGTATAAAGAAACACTCATACTCCATAATAATTTGAGAAGAAATTATTCTCTCAATATTATATTGATAATATAATAAAAATATGTGCAGCTGTTTGCTCAGAACCCTTAGAAATAGAAGTTACTAGTGCTTAGTTGGCTGTAAATACAAGAGATATGACTTCAATATGACTCATGAGAATTTCTGTGCTATCTGGAACCCATTGCTTTGTCTCACTAATACATACTTGAAATATATGAGGTTATTTAAATAAATTCACGTCTTCTAAATTAAAAAAAAAACAAAGCTAGAACTGATGAATATTATTAAATGCTCATATCTTTGAGTTAATTATTTTAACAAGAAATTTACCCCTAATATATAGTTACAAACCTATCTAAAATGAGGGAATGAGAGCCTTGATAAGGATAAAGAAGAGCATGAGGGCACTCTGGGAGAGCAAGGCTGAGTGGGTCAGTAGAGTAGGGGGTACTTTGGGAACCCAGAAAGTTCTTAGGATCTACAGACTAGCAAGGCTAGATAAGATGAATTTCCTAAGGTCAAGTCTGCATAACTTTCACTTAAGAAGCTAGGAGACACAAAATAGGGACTCTCAAAACTAATCTTTCTCTTTAAAAATCGTTGCTTCTTCCCTATTAATTTTTCACTGCCTATGGCTTTATGGATCCAAGCATCAGAAATTTAGTGAGGACCTACTATGTGTCAGACATTCTATATATACCTTACGCAGATTTTATTTAATCCTTTAAATAGTGATAGATGTATAATCCATGTCTTACAGACAAGACAACTGAGTAATTTATCTCATACCACTTAATGTGAAATGACAGACATATAACGTGAACTCAGATTTTCTGACTTTGAAGACAATGTCCTAGGTTCCTAGTTCACATTCTGACCTTCTTTTTATGTGACTATGACATAGGCTCATTTTAATTACTTCTCTATCCTGATGGCTCCTTTATTCTAGAAGTTCTTTATTATTTTCTGATCATAACTTTTTTCCCTGTGACCAAGCTCTTCTGGCTAAGAACTCAAAGTCTGCTGTGTCAGCCCGTCTCCAGTAACCTTGGCTAACAGTGGCCCATAGGAATAACAAAGCTCCCAATTCCTTGATTGGAAAGAGAAATCAAGTAAAGATGGATGAAGGAAAAGAAAAAGGGAGGTTGATGGGATCAACTACTACCAACTGTTTGTTTTTTAAAATTAAACCTAAGTTTAATAGGTACTAATATGGAAGAATCTTGGCAAGTCAGTGCTATACTATGATCTTCAGGTAAATTACTTAACTTCTCTAACACAATCAGCTAACAAGTTATATTTGAGGTCTACTTTGGACAAAATTGACATATTCCTTTTTCTCATGGGACCTAAAATTCTATAAAACAGTGCATAATAATCAAACTCTTGAAGAGTTATTTTGATAATTAACAACCCAATGTTCATAATAAGGCACGTTTGTTTAAATTCCATTTGCTTCTTCTGGGTAGAAATCAAATATCATTGATTCAAATTTAGTTGAGTTAAATCTCTCTTCTATGTTGCTATTACTAGTATTTGAGTTATGAAGCCAAGGCAACAACTGATCACTTCCCTTGTCCTTATAAGTCCAAGCCTAAGCACAAAAGAAGCTGCAGATAGGTAAACTGACAAAAGTACAAGATTGTATTGCTGCTGAGTGCTTTTTCCGTACAGAGATTTTTAGGCTTTTGTTGTTCTTATTGCCCCTAGAGTAAGAGCAAAGTTTTGTTTGTTTGTTTTTTTCTTTTTAGAGAGGGAAATAGTGAGAGAGAGCATGAGCAGGGAGGAGAGGAAGAAACAGGCTCCCCACTGAGTAGGAAGCCTGACATGGGACTTGATCTTAGGACCCGGGGATCATGACTCGAGCTGAAGGCAGATGCCTAACTGACTGAGCCACACAGGTGCTCCAAGAGCAAAGCTTTTTTTTTTTTTTTTTTTTTTTTTTTTTTAAGATGAAAAGTGGTAACACTTTAACAAGGTTTTATTTTACCTGGAGAAATGCCATAGAGTAGAGCATCATAGTATATTCCCAATGACAGGGAGAAAGACACCACTAAAGTTAGTCTTAAGGTCTAGCTCTTGATGGAAGGTCATGAACAAAGGACCCATCCCCATTCTAAAACACACAATTTTATGAGATGCCAGTGACCCCGGGTGAAGAAAAATACCTTCTGACTGTGAAGTATTTATTGGTTTAAAGCGTGTCACCTCAATTCTTGGAGAGACAGAACTTATTCCATATAAAGTTAATATTCACACTGCTAGTCAGCACAACTCTGTTCCAAAATATCGGGCTCCTGCCCCACACCCAAAGATTCCGTTATGTCTTCCCTATACAATTCAATTAGTTTTAATATATACAGCTTAGAACTCAAAATATTAATCAAGATAAGTGTAATTTCTATTACCTCCTAAACTTCTCTCATTCCTCATTCTTTTTTTTTTTTAAGATTTTATTTATTTACTTATTTGTCAGAGAGAGAGAGAGGGATCACAGATGAATGGATCAAGAAGATGTGGTATATATACACAATGGAATACTATGCAGCCATCAAAAGAAATGAAATCTTGCCATTTGCGACAACATGGATGGAACTAGAGCGTATCATGCTTAGCGAAATAAGTCAAGCGGAGAAAGACAACTATCATATGATCTCCCTGATATGAGGAAGTGGTGATGCAACATGGGGGTTTAAGTGGGTAGGAGAAGAATAAATGAATCATTCCTCATTCTTGTGGATAAGTTCTTTAAAAGTTTTATTGACCCAATAGCACAAATTTCAAGTAAATCTCAAGCTAAGTTTACAAAACCCAAAAGAATATCTTTTCATGGTCCAAATATTTAAATGCTTTTTCCAGTGTTTAATTAACCAACATTGATTTATTATTTAATCCAAGTGCACATATGCTTTATAATCTCACTCAATTGTTACCAGTTTTGAGTGTTTACTAGTGAGTTAATAAAGGCTAATTAAAGTGGCATTTTTTTGTTGTTGGTTAAGTCATTTGCTATTTCGGGACTTTTTGTTTTGTTTTGTTTTGTTTTCACTTTGGCTGTGGTTTGCATTTTCTAAACCTTCTCTAGGTACTTTACTAAAGATTAATTATCTATCAGACTTATGTAAATAGGAGAGCTAAGATTGCTGTGCATATTCATTCATAAATTAAAAACAATGCTTTCCACCAGTTAGCTCTATAAAAGGGAAATAGACCTTGACTAGATGTAATTAGGCATTTCTGTTCTCCATAACTGTAATTTACCATTAGTGTTTGAAGAACTATCAGTTCTCATTTACTCTGGTAAGTGACAATAAGTGAGGCTAAAGTAAATTCAAAGCAACACTCCTGGGTCACCTTAGTGAATTTATGGAGCATACCATAACATTATTTAAAACAACTGTAATTTTGGTCCTGTTGTACAATAGAACAAACCTCTAGTTTGATTTTTCATTCTGTGTATCCAATGACACTCAAAGTGCATGTCCTCAGGAAAGACAAACTTGACTAGAGCCATGGGTATGTGGCAGGTGTTTTGTACTCTCATTTAACACATGATGCTCAAGGTGATCCATGTGGTGAGACTGTCTGCAGAGTGAAACATGAATTATTCACTCTTTGGAGATGCATCAGTAAAAGGCTCTAAAACTACTGTGTGGTATATAAACCATAGATTATAACTATGTGTAAATATATATAAATATATATATAAATATAACTATGTGTAAATATATATAAATATATTTAGATATATAAATATCTTTTCCCCTAAAGCTAGTAATAAAGGGGAAAATTGATAATAATTTAGGGGCTTTTTTTGTTTTTAATTGTATTTAGTTAACATAATTCTCAGGTTATCAGGCGGGTCAATTTCAGAAAATTACAACATACAAAACATAATAGAAAAAGTACATAAAAATACTTTGAGGCTGAAGATTTTAAAATGGTGTTACCTCCTCCTTAATGGCTTTTAGAACATGTAGATTCAGGAGAGAGTGGACTTATGGGACTTTACCTCCTGCCTTTCAACCAGAATACTTTTGTTTTTGCCTAATGAATTATTTGAAGTTCTGTTCAGAGAGTGAAAGAGAGAGAGTAAATCACAGGCTTAAGCTGTATATTAGAAAGCAGGTGTACCAAATCCAAACTGTTCCTTAAGGGAGGCTCCAGAACTCTAGTAATCCACAACTTGGTTGCCTAGCATTTTAATTTACATAGATCCAAGGTAGCAAATCTGAGATGGGATAGCAAAATATAGAGAGTGGGCGCACTTACTACCTCTAAGAAGCAATCACTAGTACAAAGCCACAATAATCAAAATGTTTCAGTGCTGGCCTTGGGACTGACATAGAGACCAATGGAACAAAATTGAGAGTCCAGAAATAAACCCATCCATCTTTGCCCAGTTGACTTATGATAAGGATACAACGTCCATTTAATGGGTAGAGCACTATCTTCAACAAATTGTGCTGGGACAAATGGATTTCAACATGCATGAAAATCAAGATGGACTCCTATCACATACCATATAAAAAATTACCTCGAAATAGGTCAATGACTTAAATAGAAGAGTCAGAATCATAAAGCTAATAGAAAAAATGTTAAGCCTTTATAAACTTAGATTTGGTAGTAGATTCTTAGATATGTCACGAAAAGTACAAGAAGCAAAAGAAAAAAAGTTGGATAAACTGACCTTTATCACAATTTTAAAAATTTTGTACATTAAAGGACATTATCAATGAAGTAAAAAGATAACCTACAGATTGGAAGAAAATATTTACAAATCATATATCTGATAAGGATTTAATATCTAGGGCGTACATAGAGCTCCTCCAACTCAACAACAACCAAACCAAACAACCCACTTAAAAAGTGGGCAAAGGATGTGAATACACCTTTCTCCAAAACCCATGCAAGTCACCAATAATCTCTTGAAAAAATGCTCAACATTATTAGTCATTAGGAAAATGCTAATCAAGAGCACAGTGAGAACAATACAGAGAAACTAGAACCCTTGTTCAATGCGTGAGAATGTAAAGTGGTACAGCTGCTGTGGAAAACAATTAAGCAGTTCCTCAAAAAGTTAAAAAATACTCACAAGACACAGCAATTCTACTTGTATGTATATATTCCAAAGAACTGAAAACAGAAACTCAAATAAATACATGTATATAATCACAGAAGCACTATTCCCAATAGCCAAAAGGTGGCAACAATCCATGTGCCCATCAGTAGATGAATGGATAAGCAAAATATGATATATACATATAATGGGTTATTATTTAGCCTTAAAAAGAAATGACGTTGTGATTTCTGCTACATTATGGATGAATCTTGCAAACAGTATGCTAGGTAAAGTCAATTCAAAAAGACAAATATTGCATGAATCTACTTATTCAGAACAGACAAATTCAAAGAGACAGAATGTAGAGATTATCAGAGATTGGGGGTTGTGGTAATGGGGAATTGCTGCTCAGTGAGTACAAAGTTTCTGTTTGGAGTGATGAAAAAAGGTTTGGAAATAGTGATGATGTTTGTACAACAATGTGAATGTAAGTAATGAGGTTGCATTGTACATTTAAAAATGATGAAAATGACAAATTTTAGGTTATATTTTACTACAATTAGAAAAGCAATCACTGAAAGACTAGATG
Source organism: Mustela erminea (assembly GCF_009829155.1). Classification (NCBI taxonomy): domain Eukaryota; kingdom Metazoa; phylum Chordata; class Mammalia; order Carnivora; family Mustelidae; genus Mustela; species Mustela erminea. The sequence continues at coordinate 45,854,255 of NC_045614.1, forward strand.
CAAGGGATAAACTTTTTTTAAAAAAAGATGAGTGATATTTATATATGACACAGTAAATATTTATAACTGGCACAACTGAGCAGTAACTAAGCAGCAAAGATGCCAGCTGCAAACACACATTCAGAGCTACTGGTGAATTCAGTTTAATTACTACCTTGAATCTGGCGCAAAATTAGTAAAGCTCATCTCTGAAGAAGCAGAGAAGAAGGAAGACTCAGCTCTTTATAGTGTCATAGTATCAAAGCACAGATTCTTTGAACAAAAGCCCTATTTAGTCAGGGCCCTCACTTTGCTGATGAGAAAAAAGGAGGTCTGCAGAGCTGAAGACTGGCCAGAGTTCCTCTACCCCATGCACACAGTCTGCACCACAGTTCTGCTCCCATGACATCCATCTCTCCTGATCCTTCCACAATGCTTGTCATCAGAGGGTGCGCAAGAAATCCCACTTGTATGGAAATGATACAAATGTAAAAAGGAAACATCAGTTACTACGATCATAATGAGAATATGTGGAATATTTGATTTTCTTCCCTTTTTTTCTCATCCAGCTTGTTCAATGACCTACTCAGTTGACAATGCCACTGTCCCCCATTCTCTTAGTGGTGATAGTGCTCTTACACTTTCTTAAATGGAATGAGGTTATAGCATGGGCAAGAATACAGGCAGACACACCAGTATTTGTTGCCAGTTCAGCAATGTACCTGCTGTATCAGCTGGAGTATGGATTATGATTATGAACAAGAAGTCATGAACTAAAACCTTGCTAAACCTGTTTCTTTTATTTTTTTTATTTTTTTGGTCTGTAAAGATGGGTTTAATGAAGCACCTATATATTCCCCCATGGAATTTCTAGGAGGATGGAATGAGAGATTACATTCAAAATGTCAGTGTCTTACATGCCATCATCATCTCTTCAGTGGTAAATTCGTTAATTACACCTCCCCCACTTTCCAAATGCTGCCACCACCATCCTCAAGTTCACTGTTCTTCTACCTCTCTATCACTACTCTATCATCTCTCTATTCAACTACCCTCCAAGTCACCTCAAAATACTACTCTGAAAGTTAGGGTCTTCCATCTTACTTTGTCTTCCCTCACAATGAAAAAACCTTGTTGGCAATTTGACTGTCCACATATTGGTCCCTGCATAGCAAAGGCATCCTAGGCCTCTACTAAGTACTGCCTACCTCGAGACCTTTCCTCCTTATTTTCAGGAGAGGGTAGCACTGGCACAGGGACCTGCTTGGGGGATGCTGAGTGATATACATTTAGTTAATAGTAACCTTTTGTAATGATCACACAGGAGAGTGAGAGGAATGTGGCTACATGAGACGAAAGTCCATTCAATGACTGAGATGGGAAACTCAGTTTTCATACCTTTCATTACTAGTCATACCCCATCATTAGTCTAATAAGTCTTATACTTGATTAGGATTAATGTGGAACATGAACTCTCCATCCCTCCTAGGTTTCTTGGGGAGACACTGATGTATGGCTCAGATACATGCCCATGGGTGGAGGAAGTTACTTCATGAAAGCAATCTGAGCACACTTCTTGCCCCTGTCTGGCCTTGACCTTTAAAACAAAAACATTTGAATGTTTCTGCCAAATACCTGCCTATGACTAAGCAGTACATGAACTTACATCACTACTTTATAAAATGATGGCTGTCTGAAGAACACTCATGGGAAAACAAAGTCTAGGATAAAACACAAACAATGGAAGCTCTAGTTTTAACATCAGAGCGATTGATAGCTACAACCCTGGGAACAACATGATTAAAATCAATATGAAGCTCTCAAAATGATTTCTTAAAAAAAAATCTAACTATACATTTATAAAAATATATACTTCAGATATTGTCTATATCTTTCAGAAATTAATGAAAAAAATTCTATTTCCAAACTTATCTTCTGTTAGATATTCAACAGAATTTCTTCTTAGGAATAACTTTTGATATTTTGGTGAAATACACATGAGGGCACAAAAGCTTTATGACTATTATACGTCCTAACCAAAAAGATACATTTTTTAAAGACTCTTGGAACCTTGTGTAGTGATTATTTTATTCACTGATTTTTTTTTTAAAAGATCACTTTTATTAGGTGAAATACAGATAATTTATTGACTAATGTTACTAATTCCAGGGTCCTATCTTCAGGCACAGTTTGATCTAGGAGGCAAGAGATAACCGTTTTTGGCTCTGCTTATCTTTGTTGGTTGCATTTAGAATATTTTTCACCGTTTGCCTCCTGTATCACCAGGTCTACAGCACACACTTTCGGCAACCTCAGTAGCAAAAGAAGGTCTAACAGTTCAAACTGTGGTTACACCATTATTCTGGGATTGCTCTCTTTAGAGTAGCCAGGAAAATAGACTATACCAAGTCGTCACGTCTGGTTATATTCTCACCCTTAAAGCCAGAGGCTCAGCATCATCCGAAACATGAAGTCAGAAAGTGGGAGAATCCAAAAATTTTAGACTACTGCTCCCAAAAACCAGATTCTGAATAGAAAGAAATACAACTTGACCTTTTAGCCCAGGTCACTTGTTTTTCAACATGGAAAATACTCAGTTCCCATTTCAGTTCTCACAGTGACTAAGAGCCCCAGAGTAATAACATCTCTCAGTGCTGGTGCTTCTCCATCTGTGACATCAGAATATTCAGTTACCTGGCTTGTAGGCACACTATTTACACTTAATGCTGGTAAAATGCTCAGGGCCCAAAACACACTATATAAATGCAAAGTGTCAATATAAATTGTGCTAAAAGAGGTATTCCCCAGTTAACAGAAGGAACAGCATGACTGCAAAGATACATCAAATGCTGTAAAAGAAATGCTAATTTCTTTTGCTTCTTCACCACATATTTTAAAAATTGCTTTACTCACATCCTATATTTTAGAGGTTACATTTTTTTTTCTCAGAATGTCTGCACTTCAGTCACTTGACTTTCTAAAGGTTATCATAACACAACATTTTTTTTTTAAACTGAGCCAGTCCTAGAGGATGACAGAAGAGTTTGTTAGAATTCCAATACAGTGACAAAATTCTCTGTGCCCTCACTCTCAGCCCTGAGAAAAATTGATTTTTCAAGTGCCTCTGGTAAAAGATTACAGTCATTTGGGTTTGGGTCGTTTGTTTGTTGTTTTTGTTTTTTTTCTTTTCTTTTTCTTTTTTTCTTTTTTTTCTTTTTTTTTTTTTTTTTTTTTTTTTTTTTTTTTTTTGGCTTTTAGGGAAATAAAAAGAAGTGGTTTGGGCTAGAAGTATAAATGCCCCTGTTTAGTCACAGAAACAAATTTAAATCTTAATCTAAGATGAAAATCCAGCACCACAGAGATGCTGCCAGGATAAGAGGTAGAAATCTCACCTGACAGGTGATCAATGAGACACTAAAGATTAGAAGAATTATTAATGGGGATGCAGAAGAGCAAAGGACAACAGGAAAGGCCAAAACAACAAACATCTTTTTGGTGATTTTGTTTATAAATCACTATGTAAAATGATCTATGTATAATGGATTATCTCTTGCAGTTCTCAGTGTTGGTTGAAGGCCAAGTCAAAGCATTTTCTGACCTGATTCTGTTCTGACCTGATTACATGCTTTGTGGTGATAGGGTTGTGGTTTTCCATTTTTGTTTTGTTTTCATTTTTGTTTTGTTTTCATTTTTAGTAATGAAAATTAATTTTGGATTGAAGTGTTAAGGAATAGATATTTTCATTAACAAAGAGTCACGACCACTAAATAACAATGTACAATAAAGTGGATTAAAAAATAGTTTGTTTTATTTATTTTAAAATGATGGTATGTTATAATAGTTAGCACTTAGATGGCATTTCCCGTGGGCCAGACAGTGTTCTGAGTGCTTTATATTTAATAACTCATAAACTCTTCACTCTGCATTTGTTACCAATTACCATGTGATAAATGAGAAAACAGAGAGAGCAGGTAAGGAGGTTTCCCATGATCTCATTAAGATGGAAAGATGGATGAATGAAGGGATGAATGGGTGGATTCATCTAAATAGTGTTCACCAAAATGTTAGTGGTAATCATTTCTGGATACCAGAGTAGGAATCTCTGTTGTACTCATTTTGTAATTTAAAACTGATAAATATTTCTCATGGTAAATACTTATCTTTTTAATCCGGAAATAAATATCAATAGCTATGGTCACTTTGGGGAAAATATTTCATATATTGAATACATTCTTCTCCGGTGATTCAGTTATCCTGTTGAACATCTTATACAGACAACTCCAACTCAACCAGCTCCAAGTGGATGGACTTCTACCTTCTCTCCAGCCCTTTCTTCTCATTCTCATTCCTTTTTTTGGTGAGTGGCAGGTACCATGAAGAGAGAATTGTGGGAGTCACCTCAGACAAGGATAAGCAAACTCAATCAATTTTATCATCTACCTTGTTCTCAAACCCAAGGGTTCCTCCTGTTTGCTCATTCACTCTACACCATCATTTTCACCAACTGATTGAAAAGCTCTCAGCATTTTCTGCCAGGATTACTGCATACAACCCATCCCCTTCCTTCCATCTACCACACTCATATCTTGTCTTCAACCTTCTAACTTACCCTCCTTGCTTACAAAGCTACTTTTGAGGGAAGATGATCATACGGTGCCCTTGCTTAAAATTATTCCCCTTACAAAGTTTCGCCCCCTTATGAAAAATAAAAACTCAATTCCTTAGCATTAAATATAAGACCCTCCAGGATCTGGATCACACATACCTTTCTTGTTTACAGCACAAGCCTCCCTTTTACTTTTTTACTTGGGAACTGCATGGGTTTTTCCTGTGCTTATACAACCATATACTAAAGGCTCCCACCTCTAGAATTTCACATGTGCTATTCTCACTGTCTGAATGTCTTCCACGGGATTTAAATCTTTCTGTGCTTAATCCCTAAAACAGAGAATAGCATCTATTCATTATTCAATTAATATTTATTAAGCACTTGCTATGTATCAAGCAATTTGCCAGTGCTGGTGATAGGAGAGTAAACCTAAAAAGACCTGGTTCCTGCAAAGAGTGACCAACTCATCCCGGTTTGGCTAACACTTTCCTGATTTTAGCAGTGCAAGTCTCAAGTTCCAGGAAACCCCTCAGTCCTGGACAACCTAGGGATTGGTCATATCATTCCTATACACAGCAAAAATTCCAACAAGGGAAGCAGCTTACTTATGGACAATGAATAAAATAAGAAAACGAACAAATGAAGAATTTCCTTTCATAGCACCCAAGGAGGGTCATTACAAACACCGTTTATCTTCACATGATTTTGCAATAAAGTCGACTTTATGATAGAAAAAGATTTAAATAGCTTAACATGCAAACACTAATTCTAACATGGAATAAAGTAGATTATCTGACTCACAGGGTAGAGAGGCATTCAAGGCACCTTGTGAAGGGCTCCCTAGAGAGAGGCAGGTGAGAAGGAAAAAAATCTTTGCTTTTCCTCTGAGTCAGGTGGAAACTCAGCTTGTGTCTATTCCCATGACATATTGCCAGCAGGATGAAACATGCCTGGAACAGCTTCAAAAGAGAATAGGTTTGAAATGCAGGAAATAAAGGAGAGAGTATTCTCCATCTCTCCCACGAAACTCTTCATTATCATCTTCTGTAAAGTGGAGGTAATAAAAATAGCTAACTCATAAATTTTTATAAAGATTAGGTTAATTCTATGTATCTAAGGTGCTTAGGACAGTGCCTGGCACAAGGTAATACAAATTATGTATTAGCTTATAACACATACTCCTCCATCTCCTACCTCCTCTACTTTCTACCTGGGGTCAGCGGAAAAGGCTGCAGAGACAGTGGAGCTGGTTGAGAACAGTGTCTCCCATCTCAGCTTAATTTAAGAAGAGGCTTATGGAAGGAGGGTAGAAGGAAGGCTTTGATTTCTGGGTCCACCAGCTTTCCCGGTCATGCACTGGTGTGAAGAACAATTTAAGAATTAACCTTCTAATCTGCTCTGTCCAACTCATGAAATCATCTGTATCCCCATGGTTATGTGCCAACGGGAATAGATTTTTAAAAGATGGGTCAAAACTGCACTTGAAAAGAAATCCGTATTAGTAATAAAATATTCCATGTTGGTAATAAAAATGAAATTTGGTAAATAAGGAAATTATTTTTCAGACTTTACCCAAATAGTACTGAACTTGAAAGTCATAGCAAATTGAAGCTTGTTCACACAGATCAAAATTAGCCTTAATAAATAAAGACCAAAATAAAATCCATCTTTTGACAAGAGGTTTAACAAACAATCTGATATTTATATTCTAGAAGTAGGAATAGAGTCATGTCTTTTCAAAAGTTAAGTTAAACAGGGAAAATAATCAAATTAAGTATATGCATTGACATGTTTTTGGCTCCCTTAAAAAAAAAAAATTGGTTATTTTCAGTTAACTCAAATACAGAGGAATAATTTTTTGCTCAGGTGCCAAAATTGCAACCAGATGGTAAGATAAGTCCATTTGAGTTCAATGGTTTGCATCCCAACAATGCCCATCTGGGGTTCTGGAGTACATGTGGCCAGTGCAGCATATACCTCCTCATCTTCAATCATTTAGCCCAAACATATGGCCTCAAGAGGTACAGCTGATTATTGGGAATTTTAATTGAGACCTAATCTCTGACTTTGACGGTGAATGTTAGGCTAAAATCTGAAAAACAGATGGTTTGGGTAAAGATTCCTCAGGCAGAGAGGGGAAGAAGTATGGAGATGACAGCCTTTGTGTAATAAAGAGCAAAGACAAAGTAGGTGTTCCCTTGAAGAGCAGACTTCTTTGTCTAAGGCCTTCTGCTCTTTCCAAAAGCCCCTCTCCTCTGACAGCTATGTGCAAATGAGAAAATGGCCATATTTCTCATGAGTAAAACTGTCCAACATTCTGAGACCATTCCAACCTTTAATCCTACCCCTGCCTGTAACAGAACAAATAAAAATAAAAAGTGTTTCGAAAGGAGGTGTGTGTGAATTTATATTTAAAGCCAGACTCACTGGTTTGAAAATATTTAATTTCTTCCAGGCACACAATGTCTGGGTTATTTTAGCATTGTCTAATCAAACAGACATGAAAATAGCCAATGGTCAATTTAACTGGTTTCCAATAGAAATCATGGTAGGTTGAAAGTAAATCATTCAAGAGCTTGAAAGAAAAACATATTGTGGTCTCCTTTGTAGCTCTATAATCAGTTGAACAATTTCCTCAAGAAGGTATGTACTGCAGGAAGCCAAATTGTATTCCTTTTATCTAACAGACAACGCAAATCTGATAATGTCACATTCTTGCTGAAACCTTTCAGTGATTATCCATTGCTGATGAATGTGGCCCAAAATCCTTAACAGCCTTAATAAGACTGAGAAAGAATAGAACAGAGCTAGATCTTTCCCTCCCAAGCTCCCCTTTATTATTCTCTATGGTTGACCCCTCTGCATTTCTCTATTCCTCCAAATGACTAAGTACTTCATCTCAGAGCCTTACACACACACACACACACACACACACACAGTTCTTACTGCTTGTGTGCTTTTATTGCCCCTCTTTACTCAATAAACTCTTATTTATTCATATCTCTTTTGGCCTTTACACAACAGTTAATCACTTCCTTGGGAAGTCCTCTCTTTCTCTCCTGGGCAATTTGGGACCCTTATGGTTACTAAACCCAAAGTATTTTTTTCTTTATAGCTCTCATTACAAGTGTAATCATTTCTGTAATTACTTCTTTAATTTATGTCTCCCTCATTACTCATAGCTCCAGTCCAATACCTGGTACAGCACCTGGCATCTAGGACTTATAAACTTATATTTGGTGAATGAACAAGTGAATAATGATTGTTTGACATGACAAGCATGTGGGAAGCAGAGGGACCATGAAGAAAGAAAAGGCTTTGATACTGGACATAGAGTGTGGCCAATGCTAAATAAAGGTCTAGTAAAAACTGAAAAAAACTTGAACAACTGATCAGAAAGCTGAATCACAGAATTCTGCTAAATCTGATTCCAGAATTACCTTCTTAAAAAAAAATACAATTAGACTTTAGTCAGAAAATTGCATTACTCTACCATAAATTTCAGTGTATTTTTGAAATTATAGTCCTGACAATATCAACACCTACATTCTCCAAATATCATTAGTGCCTCCCAAATTAAATCCCCTCAGTAACTAATGGTAACTTTTTTCTAGTATAATATTTAAGGATTTAAAGAATCACAAGATTTTAGAGAGAATTTTGTGTTCATCATGTTCAGACGAACATGACCTCTTATGTATTATCTCTTATCAACTTTGTAAAAGGAGAAGGTTGACAACACAAAGCCCTTCCCTTATACTGATTAAAATTATTTTAAAAAAGATTTTGTTTATTTGGAGAGAGAGAGAAAGAAAGAGAGCGTACGAGTGGAGGGAGGGACAGAAGGAGAGAGAGACTCTCAGGTGGACTCCATGTTGAGCATGGAGCCCCACAGGAGGCTCTATTTCATGACTCCGAGATCATGACCTGAGCCGAAATCAGGAGTTTGATGCTTAACCAACTGAGCCACCTAGGCAACCCGCTGATTAAAATTATAAAAATGCAGGGGCACCCGGGTGGCTGAGTTGGTTAAGCACCTGCCTTTGGCTCTGGTCATGATCCTGGAGACTGGGGATCGAGTCCCACATTGGGCTCCCGGCTCCACGGGGAGTCTGCTTCTCCCTCTGACCTTCTCCCCTTTCATGCTCTCTCTCACTTCCTCTCTCTCTCTCTCAAATAAATAGATAAAATCTTTTTAAAAAATAAAATAAAATAATAAAAATGCAACTATGTGGCTGTACCACATAGTCGGAAGAAGAATACCAAGTCATGATTCCCAAAAGACAACTATGATGAGTAAATGCTGGTAATGTAACTGGAGACTGTATGTGGTGACCATACTTCTCTCTGGCCATGTGGCTTTTCTAAAGGGCAATTCTCAATGTTTAATTTAGAAATTTCATCTTTGTATTAAAATAGGATCTTCAAGAGTTTTCTAACTCATATTGGTTAAGCACATGATCTTCAGTATAAAGTTGAATTATGACAGCAAAATGGGAATGCCTGTAACTCTAGCTCAACAAATTCAATGTTTTATTCAATGGATGATAATGTAATCTTTTGTAAAGTTGCTTTACTTGTATTAATAACAAGGTGGCATTTACAAAACTAATAAACTCTTAAGTCCATTAAGGTTTATCGCTGATTCTTGAACATGACCCTTGTAATATGTTCATTTATAAAAACCATTTGAGTCATTTAAATATCATTAAATTACAGCAGAATTAAAATGAGTTTTCTTTCTGTGGGTTCAGGTATAGGAGAATAAAGTTATTATTTGCGTAAGCTAGTCAACCAGTTTGGAGTTTGATGTATGACATAGCGTGCTCCTCCTGCTATCACCCCAGGGTAGGGAGTCAGATCAAGGCATGAATCATCTTCCCAGTGTAAACCTTGGGGAAAGTGTCTTTTTTGTCCTCCTTGTGCAGTCAGAAAAGTGGTGGGTCTTTTTCCACATTGAAGCATTATTAAGAGCTTTCTCCCATTTTCCTGTCTATGTGCTTTTCCATGGTTCTTACCAGAAACTGTGGGACTGAACCATTAGCTGGGAAAAGTCAGGGGAGTCTTCTTCCTGAGATCAACTCTATCTTCACTATCACCTAAGTTCAAGTTTGTATCCTTTCCATCTAAAGTGTTGCCAGGGCCCAAGAGCTGCGTCTTCTGGCCCTCGGGACCTTTTCCTTCCTAACATTCTTCTCCATTCTCCTTTTAAAATGATATTAAGTCTCTGCTCAAAGGTTATAGTCAAGATTATATTTAAGCTCTGAAGTAGGTGAAGAGAGAGGAGAGAGAAAGAGATCTTCATGTGTGTCTCTTCTCAATTCTTAAGGCAGGTGGAAGTCACAGAGGGAAGGAAGCTGTGTGTACCTAATCATTCCCTAAGAGGGAAACGTAATGGGCAAGCTGATAAACTTTTGTCAAGGTAAATACCTAAACTCTGTTTCTGGCCTATCAGACTGACAAATTATTTCCTACATTAACACCATGTAATCAGAAAAATGGCCCAAAGTTAGGAATGTGGTGAATCCCAACATTTTTTTTTTTCTCCAAATAAACAAAGGAGTTTGTCAACTCATTCTATCAAAACTCCCTTCTGGTTACTGCCTGCATTTACTAGACGCCTGCAGTGTCCAATAGCTGTATTTATTTAATCTTTATTGCATCCTTGTCTATAGAGCTAAATGAACGGGGGAGTCAGCTAGACAGCTGCCTGGGACATCAGTTCATAAAGCATATTAAAATATCCCTAGAATAAAGTGTAAATACAGTGCTAGTTAACTCAGGTTTCCACATGAGACTACTAACATAATTGGCAAAAAGAGGCAACACGCTTAAGTGGAAATTGTGAAAACACTTCTCCCGGTGGTGAACTTGCTCTGTTGACTTACTTTGCAAAGCATAATTGCAGATTGCATGTTGCAATTATAGGCTGCTCCAGTAGCCTTGAGACAGGCCTGCTGACAATAAGCTGACATTATAAAACTGAATAGTGTTGGCAAAGTGTTTCCTTTCTTCTTCTTTCCTCTTTAATGAGTGATTTAGTTCATTATCTAGATTTTAACCCTCGGAATATGCTCTCAAGGTATATTCTGTTTCAAAAACTTAAATATAAAGTGTAAGCAGGCATGGTAATGGTGAAAGATAGGAAGTGAGTTATCAACCAGAAGGCCGGACAATGAGGACTTGGAGATATAATTTGAACAAAATGTAGCACAGCTACGTAGGTAAGTTACCTCTTCTCTTCAAGATTGTGGGTGACTGATGCTACCTAACTGTAGGTGGCTGAAAGAAAAAATCCCCCAAAACAAAGAATTTCAACTAAGTTTAAAAAGTGGCCAGAAAATATATGTGCCTTATCAATAAAAAAGCCAATTCTCCTGGACTCTGTCAAACCAATGCTAAGCAAGCATTTGAAAAACATCAATTTGAAGGGGGTATCTCTATGCTATGACGCTATCTGAGGAGCCCACTTGTCTCCAACCAGCCTGGTTTCTGAGGTAGGTACTGGGATACCCACTGCACCCCTGACAGAACAGACCTAGAGAGGTTGGTATCTTCAAGAGATTATTTTTAAGAAATAATTTTGTCAAAAGCCTAAGAGTGAGTGATAGTATTTCCATCTTGGATCCCTGGAAGTTAATAGTAGCCAATAGCTCAGATTTGTTGAAAACTGTTTTGAGTGTGTTTTAGTTTTTTTTTTTTTTTAAGATTTTATTTATTTATTTGACAGACAGATATCACAAGCAGATGGAGAGGCAGGCAGAGAGAGAGAGAGAGAAGCAGGCTCCCTGCTGAGCAGAGAGCCCAATACGGGACTTGATCCCAGGACCCTGAGATCATGACCTGAGCCGAAGGCAGCAGCTTAACCTACTGAGCCACCCAGGCGCCCCTGTGTTTTAGTTTTTTAATATGAGCTGACAGATGACATGAAATAGAGATGGGGAAAAACTGCTAGATAGCTGAATCAGGATCTCAAGAACTTGAAATGTGCTGAAACTAAAAATTTGTACTTAAGATTAACTATAGAATAAATAGGAATATTCTTCAGCATAATAAAGAGCAAAAAAATTACAGAATGAGAGAGGCATGACTCTCTGTGAAATAAGTATAGAGTGTTCATAATATGAGCAATATAAAAAGTACAAAAGTATAAAAAGTGTAAAAGTAAGTATAGAGTGTTCAAATTATGAGCAATATGAAAGGGGGGATAAAAATATGGGCATTAATATTATTTGATGTCACATGGCTAAACTGAAAAAATGATGAGTGAAGTCTGTGACTGCTTTTACCAAAAAATGCACATACAAACCAAATGTGGGATTCACTTTGGGAATTGAGGAAGTCTATAAAGACTTGAAGCCCAGGGGCATCTGGGTGTCTCTGATGGCTGGGCATCTCTCTCTTGGTTCTGCTCAGGTCATGATATCAAGTTGTGAGATTGTGCCCCAAGTCAGGCTCTGAGCTCAGAGGTGAGTCTGCTTAAGATTCTCTCCCTCTGCCCCTAACACCACTTGCATGTTCTCTCTCTCTCTCCCACTCTCTTAAATAAATAAATACAGAAATAAATAAAACGCTTGAAGCCTACTTAAGGATCCCTGAGCTATTCACAGATCTCAGATTTAAGGCGGAATTAGCAGAACAATCTCAGAATTCAAATAATCACAGATTTGAATACTGAATCCACCAACACTAACAGGATGACCTCAGGCACGTGACAGACTCAATCAATCTTAGAATCCTCATCTGCAATAGAGGACTAAAAATACCTAGTTTGTAGAGTGGGTAGTATGTTAGGAATGAGAGCATTTTTAAATAGAAATTCACATATTACTTGGTAAGTATTCAATGGCACATTATCATGGGCAAGATGGTGGTCAGATGTATTGTGTATGACTCTACCTGGTGGGTGGTAGGTGTGAGAAGAGCAGAGCATGAACAACCCTAACTGAACCACACATCTGTTTCCAAAATGTGGATACTAAGTGTTGCTATTTGTGACTTGTCAACCTTCTTAGGTAGGCGACACCTTATTTTTACTCTTATGCATAGGTTTAATACATATAAATTTTCTTCCAAGACTGTAGTATGTATATCATTGAGAACATCATAAATCATTAGATTTAAATGTCTTTAGTAGTTCTTTGCTTGTAAATTTTGACTCTCTTTAGCACCATGTTTATTTTAAAACGTCTTAAACAGTCTGCTTACATAACCGTACAAAGAAATTTCTATGAGAAAAGTAGTTTTCCGTAAAAAGGAAGAGGTTGGGAACTAAAGGATTCAATATTCCCCTGAGGTCACTTCCTAAACCAAAGTTTTCAGACTTGGTTATCCTTCCAAGGCAAATGAATATTCTAAAATAAGGGGGTGAGGCAGAGAAAATCTGGGAAAGGAAAGGGTGTTCTGAATATATCACATCTCAGGCAATGTACCAGAAGGATGCTGGCAAATCTGTCACGGCATCGTGAACACATTCTTCAAATGACAAAACTTCTCTCTGACAAGCTCTTGGGAAGCAACACAGCACAGTATATCCTTTTGAAGCAGTCTCAGGGGTAGGGAGGGAAGACGGAAGCTATGAAGATGAGGAAAGACAAAGAGTAAGACAGATGCATCTGGGTTATCAACTGTCACTGTAAAAAAATAATGAAACAAGGAAATCAAGCTAAAGGATTGAAGACTTTTAAGCTTGTACTTTCAAAAAATGCATGAATATTGCTACTTGTGATCAAGAAAATGACTGTGCTTGCTTATCAAATAACATATGAAAAGCAGTAATTAGCTGATTCTTGGAGATAGCATATCACCCCAAGTCTTAGTTGCTACTGGAATGGAATACCAAGTTCCTCAAATTAGAAGAATACATTCACCATCCTTAGTCTGGCTTCTCAAAACCTCATAAATGAGGCAGCCATCTGAGCTATCCTTCACTCCACTCTAACTCTACATATTACATTTTTAATGATAGCTGAGAGTTTTTACTCTTCTGTCTGTTGACAGAAGCCAATTGATAATGCACTGTCATAGCAATCCTGTAAGAAATGCTGGGATTTGTTTTTTGTCCTACTTCCCATCTGTAAAGTCATGTTTAATATCTAAGTGTATGTTTTTATGATGAAAAGATAAAGTAGAAAGCTCTACTCCTTTTCCCCTCCACCAACAACCAGTTTCTTATTCTAGTTTTCCTTACTAGAACAAAAGGAATTTATTTTCCTACTAGAAGACTCATAAATGTCATCTTTAGTTTCAAAAACTATACAGGCAAATGTGTTTTCTTGTTCATTCATGAGCACCACTGAGAATTTGCATGAGCTGTGTTCCCTTTGGGTGATCCACTGTAAGAGCAGTCTCTCTACATTGAGTAAATAAACCACAGGGCTGGAGATTGCAAGAAACAGGAGGTAAATCAAAGAAACAGAGGCAAGTCAATAGCATGAGTAATATTAGTACTGCTAAAAAGTCTTCCCGTGACTATTAGAATCTTGGTAGTAGCAACTACCATTTACTGAGTGGCAGCTAGATGGTAGGTATATTGCTGTTTGTGCCATATTGCATTATTTCATTTCATTCTCACAGCAACCCTATGAGGGGGCGATTACTTTGTCCATTTTATGGATTAGGAATCTGAGGCTAAGTAAATTAAAGTAATATCTATGTGTTTAGGAGGAGCCATAATTCAGTTCCAAGCTTGTCTGGCTTCCTATCCAGTTGCGACATTACATTGCTTCTTGTATTCAAGTAACAGTCAACTTAACCTCACACAATGGAATAAGTTAACTGGACAATAAGCTGGTAAAATTTGCTTTTCTTGTTCTAGAAATGGGAAAAGACATTTTTTCTTGTATGAGGTGGCATCATTCAAGGCATGTTGTCTTAAGTGTATTTTTCAAGGAATGGGGCATTCTTTGTGCTGAGCTTCAGTATGATTTTGTGAACCAAAGGATCTTAGAATTCCAAGTCCAACCAAGTGCTTGTGCTTGAACCGCCTCTAAGCCATTCAAACCAAGCTTTCCCAAAAGTTGGCCAAGGCATTTTATTCCATCTTTGCATCATTCTTCGTATAATGGAGCATCCCCATTTTCTTCCCCATGTGGCATACAATGTCACCTCGGACAGACCCACCCTTTTAAAGGAAGTTTCACCCTTTGTGGTTCCCTCCAACTGTGTAGCTGAAAAATAAAACAGGGTAAGAGCGGTCTTATATATCATGACAAAGGTAGGTCCTTAAAATATTCCACAGTACACTGTATTGGTCATTGATGGGTAAGGGGATCTATTTGCATAAGGAGACAGGGATCTTCTGGGAAGAAAATATCCTGTGACTTAAAATTGATGAAAATTTGCAGACCAAGGAGGTTTTGTGTAAAACACATACATTCAGAGGGGCGCCTGGGTGGCTCAGGTGGTTAAGTGTCTGCCTTTGGCTCAGGTCATGATCCCAGGGTCCTGGGATGGAGCCCTAGTTTGGATCCCTACTCAGTAGGGAGCTTGCGTCTCCATGTGCCTCTCTCTGTACCCCCTCCACTCCCCTGACAATGCTCTCTCCCTCTTTCAAATAAGTAAAATCTTAAAAACAACAACAACAACAACTCACAAAATACCCATGCAAACAACACACAAATATATACTTTGAATTGTGCTATAGGAAAAAGTTCTCTACTTTCCACATATTGTTCAACTAGCATGGGCCCCTGAGTCTTGTCTTTTCTTAGCTTAAGTATCCCTCCCTCCTTCAATTATTCCTCCTATGATAAGTTTGGATGCTCATGTCATACTGGCCCACTTCTCTGAAGTGCTCTTGATGTTCTATATCTCACTTGTAAGTTCTCTTGTGCAAAACCTACTTCAAAAACCCAGCTCTAGTGTGAGATGTCTCTCAATTTCTCTCTCTCCCTCTCTCTCTCTCTCGAACAAGAAATGATACTTTCTCATTCCATAAACTATACTTGTATCTAAGTAACTAAAAAATCCATTATCATCTTGAGCATCTATATCACACAATTGACAAAATTTTGAGTTTACTGTCAAGTAAAGACCACAAAACCTCTTTGAGTCACTATTGTACTTTGATGTATTATTTCTTCCTCATCCTGCATCTTGTCATTGGTATTACAGGCTCAAGGTCAGAAGACTATGCTGGAATATGTTAAGCTGAAAAGAAATTAAAAAAAAAAAAAAGAAGACTATGCTGGAGTGTATCTTGTTAGATTCTGTCTACAATTCTGGCTTATTGCCACCTTGGTGTTCCCATTCTGCCCTCCAGTATATTCTCAACCTCACTTTGCTTTTTAATCCATAGATAAGTCAAAGATACCTTCTTAATACAAGTATAACTAGATGACTAGTTACAATTAGGGATTCTTTCTATGGGCATAGATCTCAAATATACCTAAATAGCAAGATCCATGCCTCTAATTCCTCTTAACACAATGTTCAAGTTTTTTAGGGAACTGCTCAAAGAAAAATGATAAATGCTGATGGAGAAGAGGTTTGTATAAAAATTTTAAAACATTGGTAACTTTCTAAAAATAGAACAATATTATGATCCAGCAATTGCACTATTAGGTATTTACTCAAAGGATACAAGAATACATATATGAAGGGATATATGGACCCCAATGTTTATAGCAACATTATCAACAGCCAAACTATGGAAAGAGTCCAAATGTCCATCAACCGATTAATCGATAAAGAAGATGTGGGGTGATGAGCACTGTGTGTTGTATATAAGTAATGAATCACTGAATTCTATTCCTGAAACCAATATTGCACAGTTTGGTAACAAACTTAAATTAAAAAAATAAAAAGAATAATAAAAAATAAAAGTAAAACATTGGAAACCTCCAATTTATATTTGTTTAGTGGCTAAATGGTGAATCTTAATTTTACCTTTTATACTCTAAAATTTCAACATTCCTCATCCATCCATCTGTCCATCCATCTAATACACTGTTTCTAAGCACTGACATTGCACCACCAGCTGCATGCTAGGTCTTGGGGCAAATAAAGCTGAGCCCTCCTCCCCCCAGACTGGTGATAACACTCTTTCTTTTGTAAGAACAAAAGAGGAGAAAGTCAGTTTCTCAGCAACTACAGCGCAGCACACAATAGTGAAAGCACAAAGGATGAAGAGCTAACTCTGCCCAGAGTTTGTAGGTGGAGATGGGGCTCAGTAAAACTTCCTGGAAAGGTTGATATCTAAACTAAATCCTGAAGGAGAAGTACCAGGCAGGTGAAGAGTCAAATATTTTTCATTAGAAGAAGCAAAAGAAAGTACAGCAGGCCTGGGTAAGGGCAAGTAATTTAAAATAAAATCTCTGGTGAGGGTTGTTACTTCTAATGTATGATTTTCACATAGCTTTTGATAGAATATGAAAATAATCTATTTTAGTCAAGTGACTAAAAGCAAGAAAACAACGAAAAGAAGAGATATACCACAGAATGATTTTATAGGGACAGGGAAGAAAAATAAAACAGACAGATGGAAATTTTGGCACATGTACGCTTTGTTCTTTAAAATACCCAGGAAGGTTATTCACTTTCACACACACACACACACACACACACACACACACACACACACACCTCTTCTATTTTTCTTAAAACATGTAAGTCTTCCAGTTTATATTTTATTTTGAATCATTTTTTTTATAATTTAAGACTGATGAATCCCCAGACCTGTACCCCTGAAACAAATAATACATTATATGTTAATTTTTAAAAATAAATAAATAAATAAATAAGAAATAATTTCACTTTACTAAAAAAAAAAAATACAGTTCAAATAAATGGTGAGTGACAGATGTCAACATCAGGAGCAAAGTAAGATCTGGTAAAGACTGGAAAATTCAGAACTGAAAAAGTCCTGTCCCAACCAAACAGGGTAGATGCTGCTCAAATAATGTCACCTAATTACCAAGAAGAATTTAAGTCCCATAGAACTAGTTCTCCATTTTTCTTTTTTTAACAAAAATTAAAATTCTGGTAAACTAAATTTTACTTTATTTATTTATTTATTTATTTTTAAAAGATTTTATTTATTCATTTGACACAGAGAGATCACAAGTAGGCAGAGAGGCAGGCAGAGAGAGAGAGGGGAGGAAGCAGGCTCCCCACGGAGCAGAGAACCCGATGCGGGACTCGATCCCAGGACCCTGAGATCATGACCTGAGCCGAAGGCAGTGGCCTAACCCACTGAGCCACCCAGGCGCCCTAAATTTTACTTTATACATGATATCTTTTGGGGGGGTGTTGGGAGGGAGTTGGGGAGGGAACAACTAAATAAAAATGTTGAGAAGATTAAAACAGGTCATTATTTTAAATTAAACACATATGTTGGTGTGGGCTCCATGGCTTAGCTGGTTAAAGCGCCTGTCTTGTAAACACATATGTTGGCCACCACCAGTCTTCAAATTTTAGTTTAGATGCTTAATAATCAATTTCTTAAAAATTAGTGATTAGACATCCTCTAAATCTCAGGTCCAAGGTTCAGATTTCAGCCAAATAACGACATACTTTAGGACCAATGCAATGGACAACATTTCATTTTGGCCGCTGGGTGACTTAAGACTTGAAACACACCTGACTCTTCACTCTTTTCCCAGACCCCAGAATGATCTCCCCTTTTTATGGCTGCCAGGACAAGCACATATATTAAGTGCCTTATCTGCTGGGAGTTTGTCAATGTGATTAATTAAAGAGCCAAGTGTAGGAGGGAAATCTCTTGCATGTCCTTCCCCATGCAGTGATTTTTTTTTTTTGAAAGACTATCTTATCACAATTAAATTCCAATTTCACAGTTTACTAGCTTTTTTCACTATAAACACGGATGCATTCATAATGCCACGGAAGTATAGAGGAACTGACATCCTGTTCACTGTTTGACTGCAGATTAAATTCCCACATTAAGCAACCAGTACACGGATATACATGACTTGGGGAAACTCAAATTGGTTTCTGTGAGATTAAACACGTCATTTAAAATGGATTTTCCTTTGGGAATGACTTTTTCTCCAAGTGTAGAAATAATTCAAGTGGTTCATATATTTTCATGTTTGAATTATCTGAAATTTTTGTTTGATGGTCACTCAGCTTTCTGTGCAAAGGCCAGGAAGTGTTAGGGGGTTATTTTACTACTGATGGTGTAGGGGAGCAAATTTTGCCACTTTAAGATATACCTCTTTGGCATACTGATTATTTTAAGGTGGTGATTTTCAAGAAACTGCAGACAAAGGAGAAGCTCTGAAAACCTTGTAAAAGTTACCCTTTTGTAAGAGACACCTACATTCATAAGGGAAATTTCCATTCTTAAGGATGTCTGCCTGGTTCTATCAAGAAGGGGGAATGACTCTAAATCTCTACAAACTCCTACCAATGGAGAAGCCAAGGACTTAAACCTGCATAACAACTGGACCATTTTTAATTGTGCTTTTCCTGGTAACCTTTCACAAATGACACCCACCCCCAACATCTTCTTTTGTCTTTAGCTGACAATGGCATTTAAGGTGATAGCTTTGGCCATTGTGGGGGGGGCGGTTGTTGTTAATCAATTTTCCCAGCTCTTTCCCATGTGTACAAGAAGTACATGTTTTTAAATTGTCTTCAGTTTTCTCCTGTTCTTGTCTCATGTCAGTTTGATTCCTAGCAAGCTAGAAGAATCTGGAAATGCAAAGTAGCACCTTTTATCTCCTCAACAGCGGCCAGTTGGATAAGCAACAAGCATTTATTAAGTGCTGACCAAAAAAAAAAAAGGTAAATAAATAAAAGAAAGAAATAAAATACAAAATAATGAGCCAGAGCATATTACTGGCCCTTAAGAAGCTTCAAGTCTGTGCTGGCAAAATAAATGTCCATATACCAAACAGAGAATACTTTCAATGGAGCACATCACAATTTGTTGACTACGAACATGTGCAAGGAGTGCTGTAAAATAGAATGTGTCAGATGTGATATAAACCTGAGCCAATTCCAAAGTGGCAAAAAGCTTTCCACAACTTGGATACTCCTTATTGGTATGCACATATTTTAAAAGGTACCATTTGAATGTTTATTAAATGTCAGGAATGATTCTAAGCATTCTGCATACATAAATGTCCAAAGCCAGGAGGTAAACACTATTATTATACTCATCTTTTGGATGAGGAATTTGAAGCTTAGAGAAGCTGAATGACTTGTTCAGAATCATACAACTAGCAAGTTCAGCTTTAATACCTAGTTCTGCCTGATTCAAAATCCAAGAGTTTTTTTTTTAAATTTTATAGATTTTATTTAATTATTTGAGAGAGAGAGAGAGCATGAGTGGGTTGGGGGAGAGGGAGAGGGAGACACATACGCCCCACTGAGCAGGGAGCCCAATAATGGGCTCAATCCCAGGACCCAGGGATCATGACCTGGGCCAAAGGCAGAAACTTAACTGACTTAGTCATCCCAAAGCCAAAAGTTTTAATTACCATGCTATAACTTTCAGTACATGTAACACTACTTGACACAAACAAAGCCCCAGAAAGTTTCTCATGAATGACTATTTCCCCGGTTATTTATTATTAGCCACAAAGATCTTTTTCATCCATTCCAAAAATGCCTTCATGATTTAAAAGTTCTGAATCAGTACAACATTTTGAAAAAAGACATGATGCTTGACACCATGCATTATCAAATATAATACTTTAGTCAATTAACAAGCTTTTAACCACAGTTTTAAAATTGTATTTTAAATACTTTGACAATTTTTGTCAGGCCTTCTAAAAACAAGTATTCCTAAATTATTTCATTAAAAAATAATTATCTGACATTTGACAAAGGAACATGTACAACATGAGGTTTTTAGAAGGCTGCTTGTTCTTGACCAAATCACCTCCCTCTACTGGATAACAATTTCAGAGACTGTCCCTTGAGGGTGTGACTTTCAGGGTCACAATTCTTACCTCTTATTTGGATACATGAAATAGTTTGGGATCAGCGATTCAATTAAGGGAACTTTATTAGTTATTACTCTTAAGGCAACATATAGCCAATGTGGAAGGATAGGAAACCAGGACCTACTGGAGACCCACCAGGGACAAGAAGGACAATGGGGGAAGGAAATCAACCTGTCTGTAGGGGCTACCAAATCTAAAGCTATTGGTTAAATCATCATAATTTGAAATTTAAAACTATAATTTGAAACTAAAAAAGACATTTAAAAAGCCAGCAGTCTTCTGGTTTAGACCCAAAGGGAGTTCTACCTCATGGGGTCAATAAAGTTCTTCTACACATCGTAGGTGCTTAGTATTTGTTTAATGAATGATCTCCCACTTAACTTCTATGAAAATGGCTTTGGACCATTTTGACACATCAAAGAGGTTGTGGATGTCAGCTTCTGTGGAAGATACTTAAGTGTTCAAAAGCAGATGTGCTTTCAAAGTTTCACCAAGTAGAGGATCCTTGTCTATGAATCAATGCCCAGGGTTCTTTATCTCTAAGATAACTTGCTGATATGATGTACATTTTAAATTAAGGTCAACAATTTATGAGATCATTGTAAGAAAGCCAAGTTTAGATATACACTCCAAACCAATAGGCAAATAAAACTTTCCTTATTTTCAGTGCTGTTATCTCTAAATTATTTGGTCTTTGACTTCTCAAAGACTCATTACTTTTTTAGAGTGCTGATAACAGTACAAAAAGTTAACACACACACACACACACACACACACACACACACACATCCCAAGGCAGAGGATTTGAGCACTGCTGCATTCATTAAGCTAGAGCCAAGGGGAAAATAGGGCAACAGGAAAAAACATGAAAATTGAGAAGATCAGCTATGAAAAAATGAGAGAGAGGAGCAAAAAAATTTCCTATTGGGTATGAGTTATGGCTCATATTTTATAGACAATAACAATTTGATTCTGAATATAGGCTAAGGGAAGGTTATGACAGTTATAAAGGTATGGTACAGGGTGGGTTTAGGAAATTGAAGGGGGGAATGGAAAATTGTTTGGCTTCTCTGGAACTGTTGGTTAAATGAAGGAACAATTAAATATAAATTATGAAGAGAAGGAAAAGAAGAAACTCATAATAACATTGGAATTCTAACTTAAGATACAGAATAATAGGCACTTTGATTTCAGAACAGGGATTAAATATAAAGATAAGAATATTTATGGAAGATTATTGGGGCATGTATATGTGGGATGGACTGACAGAGGTAAGGGAGACGACAGAAAAGCACTGACATATTTCAGAAACAACTGTCAAGTTTTTGCCCAGGGTGGTGGTCCTTATTTCCAAATCACAAAATGGTCTAGTAGAGGCTCAAATTTGAGCAAGTAGAAAAGCAAAGTATTATGCTCGTTTCCACCTCTCCCTTGAATTCCTTCATTCGATAGGTGGATATTTGTAGGAATCTAGGTATTACCTAATCATTTTTGGAGCAAAATTTTGTTTGACAACTGGGGACAGGAATGAAGGAGATTTTGTTTGTTCACTCCTTTTCATTGACATAGAGCATCAGACAAGATAATCAGAGATTGAGAAAATGTTTAAGTGAACTCTATGTGTCGGATTTGTACATTCAAATTCTCTAATTGACTTTCAGTGGCCATGATGAACTCAATTCAATGTGTACTGAATCAAAGAGAAGTAGATTACTTTTTGAATAGTGACTGACAATCATGATGGCAATGACATTACTCACCATTTAGAGAAACCCTACTATGTACTAGAAACTTAGCCGTGTCGGCATTTCGTATACAGTGTCTAAAATGTTTCAAATTTTCACAAGAGTCTTGGAGATTAGGCACAACAGAACTATCTCAATTTTGTAGAAGAAACTGACAAGTTTAAAGGACTTGCTCGAGATCTCAGCTTAGAAAACAGAGTCTGGATTTGAACACAGGCTTGAGTCTCTGACACATTGTTCCCGCTATGCCATTCATTTGGAGAGTAATAAAGCACACCGTGGCTTAGAAACTTATAAAATATAGTTTACAGTAAGATCTCAGTGTTTCAGAGTATGATGAAGATATCTGAAATCCACCCTCTGTGTGGGAGAATGCTTCACAGACCTTATATTGAAATACAGATGCCAATATTTAGCGAATTTGAATGTGTCGTTTAATCTGTTTAATTGGTATTTTGATAGAATTACCAGTATCTTTGGAGAGACATCAAGGATAAGTAGGACGCTATTTCAAAAGATGCTATCTTATCACACATTATTTCTCTAGCAAGCAGGCTACTACCCGTGGGCTCGCAGTTAACATTGTAAGAGGTTTATTGAAACCCTAGTGGAAATAAAAATTTATGAGGCACTGCTTTATCTTTCAAACTGAAGTAATTCAGGCTTTGTGAACTTTAAGAGATCAGTTCTGCATAATTTATTCAACAAAATGTAGAACCATAACTACATTTTATTTGTACGATATATAAATGTGCATATAACCTCAATTGTCTAAATAATAAATATGGTAGTTGAGGCCTTTCCTCTCGTCTCTCTGGAACACCCTGCAGGCTACACCTTGGTCAGTCTTCCTGGCTCGTGTCCACTCAGCCTCCCCGAAAGGTGCCTGGGTGTCTTCTGGGAAGACTGCTCTCACTTCCCAGGCAGCATTAGGCCCTGTCATCCCCTTCAACTCCCTGCTCGAAATCCGAGCCTCCTGACAGCAGCCACTACATTGCCTTACACTAGAGAAGAGTCAGAGAAGAGCACTTGCTCTTATTTGGAGAGCTGGAGAGAGAGACAGAGCTAACATTCTTTCTCGGCTAGTCAGATTCTAGGGCCCAATACTCCTAACCAGTAAGTGAGGGGCCTTTCCAGGGTACACACTTTATATATTTTTGCATCTCAGGTCTTAGCAAAATATCAGACACATCAGAGGAAGTCAATGAAAGAATGAACAAATACTTTCAGTTCAAAGGGGGTATCAGCTTTAGCCCATCCCACAGTTACTGCTGACCCACATGGCCCTGTCACATAGGCAGTGAGTGAAAAGGCAGTGATAACTGAGTTCTTCCCCTACACTATCTTCTGGAGGAAAATAAAAGCAAAAAAGATAGTCTGGGGAGAAAAAGAAACAAAGCAAATCTCTGCTTCTCCATTCCCACTCCTCCCCGCCCTCTACCCCCAAAACAATGGCAACATTGAACCAGCTTGCTCTGCCATGATCTCTTTTCTTGCTAAGTGCCTGAGTCAGGTCTCCTAAATACTGTAAGGAAGAGCCTCGTTCGAAGCTTTCGAGAACTTAATTTCTAATCAAAAACTCATCTGTCTCAGTCTATAGATCTCTCTAATACAGTCTGATTTCTCATTATTTCCCAAAACACATTCTTTAATTTCTACACTGTCACAAAAATAAACCATTCTTACAACCCTTCTGAATTTCATTACATAGTCCGTCTTTAATGTTCAGGGTGATGCGGGGACCAGCAATCTACATTGCCCCACCCGTTTTTTATACCATCTTTAGGCAAAGAATGTTTTTTTTTATTATTATTATTTTTAAACATTTTATTTATTTATTTGACAGACAGAGATCACAAGTAGGCAGAGAGGCAGGCAGAGAGAGAGGAGGGGGAGCAGGCTCCCCGCTGAGCAGAGAGCCCGATGCGGGACTCGATCCCAGGACCTTGGGACCATGACCTGAGCCGAAGGCAGAGGCTTTAACCCACTGAGCCACCCAGGTGCCCCTTTTTTTTAAATTTTAAATGCTTAAAAAATTCAAAAGGAGAATACTCTATGACTTCTGGAAATGCTATGAAATTCAAAATTAGTCTATAAAGAAAGCTTTATTGGGACACAACCAAATCATTTATATATTGTCTAAGGCTGTTTTCACGCTGCAACTCTAGAGGTGAAGAGTTACGACACAGACCATTTGGTCTGGAAACCCTCAGATATTTATAATACGGTACTGTGCAGTAAAAGTTTGCTAGCCTCTGGGATAATGGAATAACATGATGGTGTGCTGTCAGTGACTATCTACTCTGCATGAGTCATGGTACTAGCCGTTCTTTATTTTACTCAGACCTCCCACCTGAGGAAGCTGGATGTTATTCTTCCAAACTGCAGATGAAGAGACTGGGATTGAACAAGTATAAAGAACTGAAAGCAGAACTAAAAAACCTTCAGACTCCACAGCTCATCCATGGTTTTTCCTCTACGACAAGCTATTTCTCCATATACTTAAGAAAAAGCGCATATATAGATAAGTGTGAAATCATACAATCCATATGCAATACGTAAATAATAATGGGATGACTAAGTGATGACATGGTCCTAGAGAAACCCAGCTAATCCAGGAATTACCAAATGCATCAATAGAGTTGCTCAGGTCTCTTTTTCTTTCCTCAATTCTTAACGTTACCTGGCATATAGTTTCTTTTTTTTTTTTCCTTTTCTTTTCTTTTAAACATTAAACAATTGCAGATCCTTTCAGGTAGAACTTCAAACTTTCTTTTTATCCCTTTTGTCTTTCATCTATAGATCAATTTATTCTTTAAAAGAATAGACTTTTTTCAAGTACAATGTTGTTCCCTGAATTTCATATGACAATTTTTAAATCAGTGCTTCATAGCATATCTATGTGAGCTAGCTAGGCTTATTGCCCTTTAGATTTCAGGACATCCGGAATGGAATAAAGAAAAAAGGACAGTGAAAACAGTTTAATCTTTTCCCCCTAAAACATCCGTATCTTGAATCTCATAGGCCAAACTAAGCAGAATCACAGTAATATGGAAAGTAAACAGAAGACATCTAGCCAAGATAATAGAAGAAAGCCTGAATGATGATTTTTTTTTTTTTTTTAATCCAAGTGAACCTGATGCATCCTGACTGCTAGGTAGTTTTGGCTCATGTTTAGAAACAATCCTCAAAGCTGGAGATCTCAAGCTTAAGTCTTGGAAAGGTAACCGACCCTTAAGAAAACAGTATTATTTTTACATAACTATATTCTGAACTTGCCTCTAATAATAAAAGCCAACATTTATTGATCATTGCCATGTTTTACACTCTTAACATGCATTAATTTTTTAATCCTCACAATGGCCCTACGAGGTAATACTACTATTAACTCCATTTCACAGATGAATAAGCAAAGGTACAGCAGGTTAGTATTCAGTTAGTGACAGGGTCAGGAGCGAACAGAATAACTCAGAGTGTGCACCTCTAACCACAAGATGGACTGCTTCTGGTCAGCTTCCCAATGTGTCACAACTATTGAATTAAATATCAAATGGTAAATATATAATTTAATCAAACATTTTCGTTGTGTAGCATGGTGGCTGCTCTCCAACAAAATTTTGTTCATTTGGTTTTCGCTATCTTTTCCTAAGGGGTAGTTGTCATGAAGATAGATTTAAAAAAGAGTCTTTTGATAAAAGCCTTTAGCTGGGCACTTTACAAATAAACTGGAAAAATAACAGCAAAGATTTCCTTGTGAGAAATTCTGAATCTTATTTAACAGTTTTAAGATTTTAACATTTACATGAAGATTCTGAGAGTGTCTATGACTGCCTAGAAAGTAATTTCCCATCTTTGAGGAAGAAAGACGATCAATATAAGAGTAGATTATCATGTTTTAACTAAAGCAACACACACAAAAATCAATATGAAGTCATTAATCCAGTTAGAATGGAAACTTAGAAGCCAAAAATTATCCAGACACAATGAATTTTTTTGTAGTGACATTCTATTTTTTCTTTTGAGCTACAATTGATATATAACATTTTATTACTTTCAGGTGTATAACATAGTGACTCAACATTTGTAGAGTCACAAAATGGTCCCCACCATAAGTCTAGGTACCATCTGTCACCTTTCAAAATATATTATTATTGACTATATTTTCCATGCTATATATTTATCTTCATGACTTATTTTATAGCTGTAAGTTCATACTTCTTAATGCTCTTTACCAGTTTTGTTCCCCCCATCAACAATAATCCACCTGTCCCTCTGGCAACCACCAATCGATTGTCTGCCTCTCTGAGTTGGTTTTGTGTTGTTTTGTTTTACTTAGCTTCCATATACAAGCCAAATCATATGGTATTTGTCTTTCTGTGTCTGACTTATTTCACTTAATAGCCTTTGGTACATCCATGTTTGCTGTGGCAAGTGGTAAGTTTTCATTCTCGCTCTCTCTTTTTTTTTTATGGCTGAGTAGTATTCGTGTGTATGTGTGTACACACACACACAACTTTTTTTATCCATTCATCCATTGATGGACACTTTGGTTGCTTCCATATCTTGACTACCATAAATAATACTGCAGTGAACATCAGAGTGTCTATATTTTTTCAAATTAGTATTTCTGTTTTCCATAGTGGCTGCACCAATTTGCATTCCCACACAGTGCACAAGGGTTCCCTTTCTCCATATCCTTACCAACACTGGTATTTCTTTTTATACTAGCCACTTTTAGGTGTACAGGATTATCTCATTGTGGTTTTGATCTGCATTTCCCTAATGAGTAGTGATGCTGAGCACCTTTTCATATGCTCGTTGTTAATCTGTATGTCTTCCTTGGAAAAACATCAGACAGACCCTCTTCCCACTTTTTTAAATGGATTTTTTTCCCTCATTATTGAGTTGTATGACTTCATTGTATATTTTGGATATTAACCCATTATCAGATATATGACTGGCAAATATCTTGTCCCATTCAGTCAGTTGCCTTTTTACTTTGTTGATGATTTCCATCACTGTGGAGAAGCTGTTTGGTTTGATGTAGTCCCATTTACTTTTTTGTTTTCCTTGCCTTTAGAATCATATCCACCCCCCACACACACACCCACACCAACACTGTTAAAACTATGTCACAGAGCATACCACCTATGTTTTTTTCTAGGAGTTCTATGGTTTCAAGTTTTATATTCAAGTCTTTAATCCATTTTGAGGTTTCTCTTTTTTTTTTTTCAGTTTTCAGTTTCATTTCATGGACTGTTCCATTCATTCCATTGAATTTATCCAGAGCGCCATTATTGAAGAGATTTTCCCATTGTATATTCTTGGTTTTTTCATAAATTAATTGACCATAAATATGTAGATTTAGATTTCCTTTCTATTCCACTAATCTATGGTTCTTTTCTCATGTCAATAAAACAGTTATGATTACTACACCTTTGAAATCTGGGAGCATGGTACCACCATCTGTGTTCTTTTTATCTCAAGATGGCTTTGACTATTTGGGTTTTTTGGGGGTCTCATATAAATTTTAGAATTATTCTAGTTCTGTGAAAATATGCCATTAGTATTTTGATAAAGAATGCACTGACTCTCTAGATTGCTTTGCATAATAAGGACATTTTAACATTACTTGTTCCAATCCATGAGCACAGAATATTCTTTCATTTATTTTTTCTTCTTCAATTTCTTTCATCACCGTTGTAGTTTTCAGTGTAAAGGTCTTTTACTTCCTTGATTAAATTTATTCCTACATATTTCATTATTTTTGATACAATCATAAGTAGGATGATTTTCTGGATTTTTCCTTCTGGTAATTTATTATCTTGATTTTTCTTTCTGGTAATTTCTTTCTGGTGTATAGAAATGTAAGAAAGTTTTGTACATTAATTTTGTATCCTATATCTTTACTGAATTCATTTATTACTTCTAACAGTTTTTTGGTGGAGTCTTCAGGGTTTTATATATATAGTATCAAGTATATAGTATCAAGTATCAGAAAATATTAACAGTTTACTTCTTCCTTTGCCATTTGTATGCCTTTTCTTTCTTTCTTGCCTAATAGCTACAGCTAGAACTTCAAGTACTATGTTGAATAAAAGTATCGAGTGGGCATACTTGTCCTGTTTTTGATTTTAGAGGAAAGGCTTTCTGCTTTTCACCATTAAGTGTGATGTTAGCTATGGGCTTGCCATACATAGTCTTTATCATGTTAAGGTAAATTCCCTCTACAGCCACTTTGTTCTTTTTTGTTTTTTTTAAATCAAGTTAGATGCAGATTTTGCTAAATGCCTCTTTTGCATCTATTGAAATGGTACCATTTTTATTTTTTTAACATGATGTATCACGTTGATTGATTTGCTGATATTAAGCCATACTTGAGCACTTGGAATAAATTCCCCTTGATCATGGTTTATGATCCCCTTAATGATTGATCAATTTGGCTTGCTAATATTGTGTTGAGGGTTTTTGCATCTATGTTCATCATGATATGAACCTGTAAGTTCCTTTTTTGTGGTGTCCTTGTCCGGTTTTGGTATCAGATAATGGTGGCCTCATAAAATGAGTTTGGTAGCTCTCCTTCCTCTTCAACCATTTGGAATTGTTTGAGAAAGATATGATTAAATCTTTGAATGTGTGATATAATTAATTAGTGAAGCCATCTGATCCTTGTCTTTTGTTTGTAGGAAGGTTTTTGATTACTGATTCTTACTAGTAATCAGTTTATTCAGATTTTCTATTTCTTCATTATTCAGTCTTTGAAGATTGTAAATTCATTAAAAAAATCTATTTCTTCAGGATGCTCAATTTGATGGCATAAAATTTTTCATAGTAATCTCTTATAATCCTTTGTATTTCTCTATAGTATCAGTTGTAATTTTACTTTCATTTCTGACTTTATATACATTTGAGCCCTCTCCCTCTTTTTCTCTTGGTGACTCCGTCTAAAGGTTTATTAATGTTCTTTATCTTGGTGAGTCCACCTAAAGGTTTATCTCTGTTCTTTATAAGGAATCAGCTCTTAGTTTTGCTGATATCTTCTATTGTCTTTTAGTCTGTATTTCATTTATTTTTACTCCGATCTTTATTGTTTCCTTCCTTCTACTAACTTTGAACTTCATCTGTTCTTCTTTTTCTGTTTTCCTTAGGTGTAAAATCTTTTACTTCAGATTTCTCTTGTTTCTTGACACAGGCTTGTGTTACAATAAATTTCTTTCTTAAACCACTTTTGCTATATCCCATGGATACTGTCATGTTGTATTTCTGTTTTCATTTACCTCTATATACTTTTAAGTTTCTCTTTTGATTTGTTCTATTACCCAGTAATTGTTCAGTGGCATGTTGTTAGACTCCACATATGTGTAGTTTTTCCAGTTTCCTTCTTATAATTGATTTCTAGCTTCATACCTTTGTGGTTGGAAAAGATGCTTGGTATAATTTTGATAGTCTTAAATTTACTGAGACTTGTTTCATGGCCTAACATGGAGAATGTTCCACTGCACTTGAGAAGAGTACATATTCTACTGTTTTGGAGTGGAATGTTTTCTACATATCTAGTAAGTCCATTAGGTCTTAGTCCCTGTTCTTCAAGGCTGATGTTTTCTTACTGATTTTCTATCTGGATGATTGATGCAATGACATAGAATCCCCTACTATTAATTGTATTACCATCACTTTTTCCCTTTAATTCTGTTAATATTTGCTTTATCAATTTTGATGCTCTTATGTTAGGTGGATATATATTTACAAACGTTATATTTTCTTAATGGATATAACCCTTTATCATTATGCACTCCCCCTCTTCTATTATAGTCTTTGTTTCAAAGCCTATTTTGTTTGAAAAGAGTACAGCTATACCAACTTTTTGTTTTCATTTGTATAGAGTAGCTTTTTCCTTCCTTTCACTTTCAGTCTGTGTGTCTCCTTACTTCTAAAGTGGGTCTCTTATTAACAGTATATATATATATATATGTCTTTTTTAAAAATCCACTCAGTCACTCCAAGTTCTTTTGATTGGAGCATTTAGTCCATTTACAATTACAGTAATTACTCATAGGTTTGTACTTACTGTCATTTTGTTACTTGTTTTCTGACTAATTTTATAGATCTTCTCTGTTCCTTTTTTCTTCTCTTTCTTCCCTTGTGGTTTGTTTACTTCGTTAGTGTTTTGGTCAGATTCCTTTCTCATTTTGTGTATTCACTGTAAGTTTTTGCTTCGTTGTTATTGGGAAGTTTACATATATTATCCTGTGAATCTAAGAGTCTATTTTAAGTTAATAGGAACCTTAAATTTGAACATATTCCAGAAGTCTACATTTTTATTCTCTTCCTTCATGTTTCATGTTTTCAGCATCACTTTTTACATATTTTATGTAATCCTCAACTAATAATTATATAGTTAATTTTACTACTTTTGTCATTTAAACTTCTTAGTAGCTTAATAAATGATTTATCTACTACTTTTACTATATAGTTATTTTTTCAGTGAGATTTATACTTTCATGTTTTCTTATTATTTAGTACCATTTCTTTTCATCTTAAAGAAGTCCTTTAATATTTCTTGTAAAACTGGTTTAGTAGCAATAAACTTTTGCTTGTTCTGTAAACAACTTCTTCAAACCTGAATGATAACTTTGTTGAGTATTCTTAGTTGGAAATTATTCCTTTAAGCACTTTGAAGGGGTCATGCAACTGCCTTTTGGCTTGCAAAGATTTTGCTGAGAAACCTGCTGATAGCTTTGTAGGGTTTCCTTTGTATGTAACAGTTTGTTTTTCTCTTGCTGCTTTTAAAATTCTCTATCAACTTCTGCCATTTTAATAATAATGTGCCTTGGTATGGGTCTCTCTGGGGTCCCCTTATTTGGAGCGTACTGTGCTTCCTGGATTTTAATGTCTGTTTTCTTTCCCAGGTTAGCAAGTACCACAGCCAATCACCCCACCCATCCTAGCATGGTGGTGGGGGGATGACATGTATGTGCATGCCTGCTTGTGCTTGCAGGCCATGTAGAGAATACAGCAATGGTATCTGCCAGTGCTTCCAACTCCAGGGAACATCTCAAACGTCCCTGTCCCTCCAGTCAATGTTCCCAGATCTGTAAATGAATCTCCCTCACATACAGTGTGGGTTTTCAAACTGTTGGGTGTTTTGTTTTGTTTCATTTGCTGCATCTTGGGGTTAGTCTTCCAAGAGGAGAATCTCAGTTTTCTATAGCACTTTGGGACCCCTGGACATCAGCTCTGTTGGTTTTCAAAGCTAGACATTCTGGGCGCTTGTCCTTCCAGTTGCTGGGCTGCCTGATGTGGGGCACCAACCCCTTGCTCCTCTAGTAGAAGCACCTGTCTGGTGAGATCCCTCCCTACAGTGTGTTGGCACACTGTGGGTGGGGTTTTTTGGTCAGGCTGTCTTGGTGTTTCCTACCCATCATGATACGGTCCTTTTATCCTATGTTGTGAAGAACAGTTCATCTAGTTTTCACAGTTTTTTCAGAGAGCAATGATCCTTATGTAGCTATAGATTTGGTGTGTCAATGAGAGAATGTAAGTTTGTGATCTCCCTGTGCTTCTGTTTTGGACTCCATCCCCCATCATAACATTATTACTATAAATCTGTTTGGAATTTTGAAATAATCAGTTCTAAGGACACACCAAATTATACCAAGAAGATGAAAAATCAGAAAAAAAAAGCTTCACTTTTCTCAAAAGACAGTTGTTTAAAATAAAAGAAATAGCTTCAATTTCCTCATAGTTATAGTCTCATTCATTTTGTTAGTGCAGCAGGACCACTTATCAACACTTACTTTAGAGTAGAAATGTATGTGGGGTTTTTTTTTCAATATTTTCGATTCTATCTTCTAAAATAGTTTCATGGCATCAGGTAGACTACAGAAAAATAAAACAATTTGTCTTAGATTCTATTGTAGTCTTATAAATAAAGGTATTTCTTTTAAGAATCAAGGAAAAGTACAATGACATCCAGATCAACTATTCGACCCCTGAGTTTCTTACAGGAAAACTGAGGAGATTCAGGAAAGAACATTTGTAACAGATTTTTCCATTTTTGCAGTATTTTCACTTCTTAGCTGTCATCCTTGTAGGCAGTGCAGAGTAGAAGGCTGCTTGAATTTTCTAGAAAATGGCAACTTCAAAACTGAATAAAGCTCAGGAGCCACCATGCTATAGTCTAATAATGTAGAATAACTGATTTAGTCAACCAAATGTAAAAATCATATTCTGATTCCCTTCATTTATTTAAGCAAATTTCTTTATTACATCCCTGAGTAAAAACAATGAATATCTTTGAACTTGATTTTCTTAAGATGGCATGTTAAATTTTAAAAAAAGTCCTAAGATGCATTTTCTTTAGTAAAAGCACAGTAATTGATGCTAAGCTATTTTACAATGTTCTTAGCTGCTGAAATTTGTGCTAGTGCCATATTATACGTCATTTTTATTAGAATACTATATTTGGTTGTAATTGGTTTATGAAAAAATATGGTCAATAACATTGAAGTAAATCACAAACCTGGAAAGTAGTATAAAGAGTGTCAAATGAATTATTATTGTATATGTATTACTCTTTCATTTTGTTTTTGATTAATCTGGATTAAAGGATACATGGGTATTTATTCTGAGTAATGCTACTAACAGCATAACAAGAGAAATCTTGTTTCAATCACAGATTTTTACGTTAATTAAAAACAACATTGTAAAGCAATGTTCTCATCTTTTTTACCTATTTTGCTTCTAGTTACAGTGGTATAGTTTTTATTCGAGGTAAACTATAAACATTCAACAAAATTACTTGAAGACATTGGAAAGTGAGATAGAGAAGAGAACAGGCAGATACTGTGTGGAAAGCAGACCCTGTGTTGGAGCAGGAAATAATACACACTTGGAAAAGATAATGACACATAAGGCCTCGGTCAATGACATTGAGGCACTACAACTCACATAAAAACCAGCCATTTTACTCCCTTGAAAAACCAGAACATAGAGTTTCAAGTGCCCCAAACAAACAGAAAGTTAATGAATATGATGAAAAGGAAATACAGAGGAAAAACCCCATATTATGGCCTAAATTCTGTCCAAGTCCCTGGCAGACCCCATGAGTGGGACAGATCCCAAGCAGTTCAGTTAGACTAGTTAAGACTAAAACACATGGCACAGATTCTAGCTGTTACAATCATAAAGAGATAAGAGTTTGGAATTTGGAATTTGGAAGCCAAATTAGCTGATTTTTTCCCCCATATTTGAAGAATAAAATAGTCTCTACTTAACAAAATTAAGGATAAAATCCAACACTTAGACATGTAGGAAAAAGAAACTATGGCTTAAAATCAAAAGAAAATTAATCCAGATTGATCGTGAATGTTGAATTAGCAGAAGATCTTTTTAAAATAGTTAATACCACGGTGCCTGGGTGGTTCAGTGGGTTAAAGCCTCTGCCTTCCGCTCAGGCCATGATCCCAGGGTTCTGGGATCAAGTGCTGCATCAGGCCCTCTGCTCAGCAGGGAGTCTGCCTCCCCCTCTTTCTCTGCCTGCTTCTCTGCCTACTTGTAATCTCTCTCTCTGTCAAATAAATAAATAAAATCTTTTTTTTTTTAAAAGTTAATACCAAAAGCATAAACAATAAAAATAAAAATGAACAAGACTATCAAACTAAAAAGCTGCACAGCTAAAGAGATGATCAACAAAATGAAAATGCAACCTACATAATGGAAGAAAAACTTGCAAGCCACCTTTCTAATATGGGGTTAACTTTCAAAACCCATGAAGTACTTAAACAACTCAATAGCAAAAGTAATAATAACCTGATTTAAAAATGAGCAAAGGCGGGGAGGCGCCTGGGTGCCTCAGTCAGTCAAGTGACAGACTTGATTTTGGTTCGGTTCATGATCTTGGGGTCATATCAAGCACACCATCCTCCCCTCCCCCATAAGCTCTGCATTCAGCATGGAGTCTGCTTGGGATTATCTCTTTCCTTCTGCCTCCTGCCCCCACTTGTACCCCCTCTCTTTCAAATAAATTAATA
The DNA here is from genome assembly GCF_009829155.1 of Mustela erminea. Classification (NCBI taxonomy): domain Eukaryota; kingdom Metazoa; phylum Chordata; class Mammalia; order Carnivora; family Mustelidae; genus Mustela; species Mustela erminea. The sequence continues at coordinate 45,888,537 of NC_045614.1, forward strand.
AAATCTTTTAAAAAATGAGCAAATGACATGAATAGCCATTTTCCCACAGATGATATTCCAATGGTGAGCAGATACATGAAAAGATGTTTAATATCACTAACCATCAGGGAAATACAAATCAGAACCACAATGAGAAATCTCTTCACACTTGTTAAATTGGCTACTATCAAAAAGACAGGAAATAATCAGTGTTGGTGAGTATATAGAGAAAAGGGAGCCCTGGTCCACTCTGGTGAAACCACTATGGAATACAGTATGGCTGTCCCTTTAAAAATTAAAAATAGAACTACCATATGATCTAGTAGTTCCATTTATGGATAACTATCCAAAGGAAATGAAAACACTAATGCCAAAAAATACATGCATCCTCATTTTCATTTCAGCATTATTTATAATAGCCAACACAGGGGAGCAACATAAGTACTCATCAATAGATGAATAGACAAAGAAAATCACACACACACACACACACACACACACACACACACATTATTCATCCATAAAAAGAAGGAAATGTTGTCATTTGTGATATGAATGGAAGTAGAGGGTATTTTTCTAAGTGAATAAGTCACAGAGAAAGACATATTGTATCATCTCACTTCTATGGGGAATCTGAAAAAACTGAACTCACAGAAACTGAGAACAGATTGGTGGTTGCCAGACATGAGGAGGGGCAGTGTTTGGAATCAGGGAAATAGGTGAAGTAGGTCAGATTGTACAAACTCTAGTTATAAATATGTTCTTGAAGAGTAATGTATTACATAACTATATTTAACAATACTGTACTCTGTATTTGAAAACTGCTAGAAGAATAAATTTCAAAAGATCTCACCACACACAGAGAAAGTGTTAACTATATGAGGTAATGCATGGTAGCTAAACTTATTGTGGAAATCATTTTGTAACATATAGATATATCAAATCCTTACACTGTAAACCTTAAACTTATGCAATATTTTACATTCAATTATAATTCAGTAAGGCTGGAAAAACTCCATAAATACTTGAAAAATATGAATGATATGCTTACAGTTTCATATACTGCCATAAAACAGACTCAAAACTGATCAAAGGACCTTCTTTACAAATGCAATGCCTTTATTACAGGGTGATGGTCTAAAATATTTCATTTGTTTCTCATTTAAAGCCACACTATCTTCACCCCTAATTAACCAATTTCCATAGCATTCACACACACAGTCTTGCCTATGCTCCTTCTCTAGTCCTAGTTCCCCCAGATCTTTCCTTCTTACCCTCAACTTGATCATTCTTTATAAAATATGGCTCCATAGAGCTTCAATTTTTGAGTTAGTCAGCACATTATTCTTAAAATAATATTTTACTAAATGTCTAGAATTCTACTTATCTGCAATCTAATGCCTTCAACCTGATCTTCTAGAGCCCCTTTATTCCAGGCCTCAGAAAAGAGAAAAAGAAAAGCCATGATTTCACATATCTAAATATTTGAAAGATGTAAAGTAAGTCATGTAGTAAATAAAATATACTTTATACTTCTACTTATACTTTCATATCAATAAACTTAAAAGCTATATGCAAAGGTATGTTTTTATGACTTGGAACAAGTAATTTGTTTTAAAAATATCTAACTATTTAAAAAATATCTAACTATGCTAAAGGTCATATAGGTCATATAGGAAAATATGCACTTAGTAAGTGAATAGAAACTCTCAGCAGAGAAAGTATACAAAAGAGCCAAATGAGAACTTGTGAATTAAAAAATACAGTGTTTGAAAATAGTAAATTTGGTGAATTTAATGGCAGGTTGAGGGACATAAAAATCAGTTCCTTTGGAGACCAATAAATCAAAAGCAACCAACTGTAAAAATGTGGGGGGAGAGGTAAAAAACAAAACACACACACACACACACACACACACACACACACACAACAGAGCCTCGGATAAAATAAAATGGTCTAATATACAGGTAATTAGGTTCCAAAAGAGAAGATAAACCTGGGATGAAAAAAAAAAGGCCAAAAAACTTAAAGAAATAATCGCAAAGTTTTTCCAAAATTTGGTCAATGTTTAAATTTAAACATTTTAAGAAACACAGCAAATCCAAAGAGGAATAAATACAAAGACAACCATACCTAGACCCACCATAATTAAATTACTGAAACAGAAAAATATAAAAATCTCAAATCAGCCAAAGGGGAAAAACATATTATCATACCATTTGTTACTTATTTCTTATTAGAAAAATGAAGTCCAAAGATAGTAGAATGACATCTCTAAAGTGCTGGAAGGAAAACAAAAACTCTTAGCCAAGAGTTCTAGCAAAAATATTCTCTAAGAATTAAAACAAAATGGAGTTTTAGCTAAATAAAAATTAAGAGTTTATCATTAGCTGAACTGCATTACACAAAACACTAAAGGAAGATCTTTAAGCTGAAGGCAAATGTTACTTGGATCTTTAGAAAGGAACTAAGAACAGCAGAAATGTGGCTAAATATAAAAGATTACTTTTTCCCTCCTAATTTAAAACACAAGGCTCATGAAATTATAGTTTGGGATTTATAATGTATTTAGATGAAATAAAACCGTAGGACAACTAGAGAAAGGAATGGGGAATAATGGATGATTAGGGATATACAGTAGCAAATTTCTTTCATTTTATGTGAAATGATACAATATTAAATTTGAGTTGATATTGACAAGGTAAAGATAGATATTTTAATCCCTAGGAAAACTACTAAAAATAATTCAAAGAGGTACAGTTAAAAAGACAGAAGATACATGAAGTACAAGAACAAAGACTCCTAGAATATCAAAGATGGAAGAGACTGTAGAGTACAATGTTTGATCTAATGTCACACCCCCTTTTATAAACATTTGACTGCTCGTTTAGCCTAGACACTGCTCACATACTTCCAAATGAAAGGGCTCATGAGGCACCCCACTGCCCTCATGTTTCTTGTTCTATGTTACACTTCTATAGAAAAAGTTCTCTTCCTTCACAGACAGTTTCTATTACCTCTTAGTTAAATATCTAAACATTCATTTCTTCTCCACAATTTTCCCAGTTTATGGCTGGAGAAAGGAGGTTATTCTCTTCTAGATGAGCTCCTAGATGACTTTATACCCCATGTTCTCTCCTAGCACCCTATTTATTTCCTTTGTAACCCTTGCCAAAAATGTAAGAGATGTGATTGCCTATTAATTTTATTTGTTTAGTGAATGTGACTGATACCTAATAGTTGCCCAATGAAAGTAAGATGAAATTAAAACAAGCATCATGGGACAACTGTGTGACCATTTGGCAAAAGATAAACTTAGACATACATCTCATACTATATGGAAGAAAAACCTTTAAAAGGATTAGAATTCTAATGTAAAAAAAGAAACCAAGCAAGTATTTGAAAACATGAGTAAATTTCTCTTTAACCTTGGTGCAGGGAAAGGCTTTCTAACTATTATTCAAATTTAGAGATGTGGTAAGAGAAAAAGAGTAAATTTAACTCTTCTTTAATATGGTAGACAAAGATCCATTATGAAAAAAATCCAAGAACAACTAACCAAATGGGAAAAAATATTTGTGATATATTTAGGTATAGGTATAGATATAGATATATGACAGAAAAAAAGCTAATGACATGCATAAGAATAATCAAATATAGGGGCACCTGGGTGGCTCAGTGGGTTAAAGCCTTTGCCTTCGGCTCAGGTCATGATCCCAGGGTCCTGGGATCAAGCCCCGCAATGGGCTCTCCGCTCAGCAGGAAGCCTGCTTCCCTCTCTCCCTCTGCCTGCCTCTCTGCCTACTTGTGATCTCTGTTTGTCAAATAAATAAATAAAATCTTTAAAAAAAAAAGAATAATCAAATATAAATCAGAACATAAATCAGAATCATATTCAGTGGGTATGTATCATGAACCAGATATACTCTTAAGTGTTTTTTACAGGTATTCTTTTTTTTTTTTTTGAGAGAGAGAGAGAGAATACAAGAAAGCATATGATATCCTGGTTGTAATATGTGTGAATTTCCAGACTTATCTTGACTGTTTCTTTAATTTCCACATTTGATTTAGCTCTGAGTTATATTCTGTATTGATCTTCTTGGTGTATATTCCTGAAGTATATCTTGTGAATAGAGCAAAATGAGGTATGGATATGTTCTGAGCAGCAAACTCTCAGCTTTGCTGACAAGAATTTACTATTCTATTAAAGAGTTACATAATTTACTTTATGGGCCATTGTTTGATGTAGTCTAGATTTCTTAATCATGTCAGAGGTTGAACAAACTGTGATAATAGCCAATAGTGTTCAATTTTGTATTTCATTGTCTTATAATATCAGTGTTCACATATATTATGAAATGAAGTTTGGTTTTTTATTCCCTTGTTATAATTAATGTCAAAACCATGACTAGACAGAACTTCTGTCTAGTCAAAATCTTAAGCCATACTGAAAATATCATTTTGCTTTAAGTGTAAGTCAGTTCCATTGGCGATGGTATAAAGATCTAAACTGCAGCTGGTGTGATCAAGTGAGATTTATTCCTGGGTTACAAGGGGTTCAATATTCACAAATCAATTAATGTGATATACTACATCAATATGAGAAGTGCTAAGAACCATGGGATCATTTCAATAAATCCCCCCCAATTTTTTTGACAAAATACAACATCCATTCACAATAAAAACCCTCCAGAAAGTAGGTTTAGAGGGAGCATACCTCAACATAGAAAAAGCCATATATGGGAAAACAAAATAAAACAAAACCCATAGCTATCATCATCAATGGGGAAACACTGAAAAGTTTTCTCCTAAAGTCAGAAACAAGACAAGGAAGCCCACTCTCACCACTTTTGCTCAACATAGTATTAGAAGTCCTAGCTAAAGCACACAGACAACACAAAAAAATAGAATTAGCAAGGAAGAAGTAAAACCTTCACTATTCACAGATGACATAATACTATATATAGAAAACCCTAAAGGTTCCACAAAGAAAAACTGTCAGAACTGATAAATGAATTTGGTAAAGTTGCAGGATACAAAATCAATGTACAGAAATCTGTTGCAAACTGGTGTATACTAATAATGAGGTGCAGAAAAAGAAATTAAGAAAATAATCCCATTTACAATTACACCCCAAATAATAAGATACTTAGGAATAAACCTAACTAAAGAGGTGAAACACCTATACTCAGAAAACTATAAAACACTGATGAAAGACATTGAAGATGACAGGGATGTCTGGGTGGCTCAGTCAGTTAAGCATGTACCTTTGGCTCAGGTCAGGATCCCAGCATTCTGGAATAGGGTCCTGCATGGGGCTCCTTGCTCAGCACGGAGCCTGCTTCTCCCTCTGCCTGCCATTCCCGTTTGTGCTCTCTCTGAAAAATAAATAAATAAAATCTTAAAAACAAAACAAACAAAGAAATTGAAGATGACAAAAAAAAAAGAAAAAAAAAGACATTATATGCTTATGGATTGGGAGAACAAATATTGTTAAAATGTCTATACTACATAAAGCAACCTATGCACTTAATAAATTCCTATCAAAAGACCAACAGCATGTTTCACAGGACTAGAAAAACAATCCTAAAATTTGTATGGAACCACAAAAGATCCTGAATAGTCTTGGGAAAGAAAAGCAAAGCTGGAGGAAACCCCAATTTCAGACTTTGAGTCATATTACAAAGCTGTAGTAATAAAAACAGTACGGTACTGGCACAAAAATAGACACATACATCAAAAGAATAGAACAGAAAATCCAGAAATGAACTCTACAATTATGTAGTTGATTAATCCTTTACAAAGCAGGAAAGAATATCCAATGGGAAAAAGACAGTCTCTTCAACAAATGGTATTCAGAAAAGAGGATAACAACATGCAAAAGAATAAAACTGGACCACTTTCTTACACAGTACACAAAAATAAATTCAGGATGGATAAAAGACCTAAATGTGAGATCTGAAACCATAAAAATCCTAGAAGAGAGCACAAACAGTAACCTCTTTGACATTGGCCATTGCAACATCTTTCTAGATATGTCTCCTGAGGCAAGGGAAAGAAATGCAAAAATAAACTATTGAGACTACTTCACAATAAAAAACTTCTGCACACCTAAGGATACAATCAACAAGGGGTGCCTGGGTGGCTCAGTCTGTTTAGCCTCTGCCTTTGGTTCAGGTCATGATCTCAGGGTCCTGGGATTGAGACCTGCATCGGGCTCTCTGCTCAGCAGGGAGCCTGCTTCCTCCTCTCTCTCTCTCTCTCTCTCTCTCTCTGCCTACTTGCGATCTCTGTCAAATAAATAAATAAAATCTTTTAAAAAAATCAATAAAACCAAAAAGCAACTTATGGAATGGTTGAAGGTATTTGTACATGACATATCTGATAAAGGGTTAGTATCCAACATATATAATGAATTGATACAACTCAATATAAAAAACAAAAAAGAGCAAAGTAAGCCAATTTTAAAAATGGGCAGAAGACGTGAACAAATATTTCTCCAAAAAAGACATACAGACGGCCAACAGACACATGAGAAGATGTTGAACATCACTCATCTCTGATGAGAGAAATGCAAATTATAAGCACAGTGAGATACCATCTTATACCTGTCAGAATAGTTAAAAACAACACAAGAAACTATTGGTGTTCGGGAAGATGTTGGAGAGGAAGTGGAGAACCCTCTTGCACTGTTGGAGGGAATGCAAACTGGTGTAGCCATTGTAGAAAAAAGTATGGAGTTTCCTCAATAAGTTAAAAATAGAACTACCTTATGATCCAGCAATCATAAATACGGGGTATTTTCCAAAGAATAAAGAACATTAATTCAAAGGGATACATACCCCCTACCATGTTTACAGCAGCATTATTTACAATAACTAAGCTATTAGAAGGGGCCCAAGTGTGTCCATCAATTGATGAGTGAAGAAAGAAGATGTGGTATTTATACATAGAATGGACTCTTATTTAGCCATAAGAAAGAATGAAATCTTGCTATTTGCAATGACATGGGCAGAGCTAGAGAATATAGTGCTAAGTGAAATAAGTCAGTCAGAGAAAGACAAATACCATATGATTTCATTCATATGGAATTTAAGAAACTAAATAAACCAGCAAAGGGGAAAAGATGAGAGACACACACAAATCAAGGAACAGACTTAATTATACAGGACAAACTGATGGCTCCTGGAGGGATGGGTTAGGGTATTTGTCATGATGAGCACAGGGTGATATACAGAAGTGTTGAATCACTATATTATACACCTGAAACTAATATTATACACCCAAAACTAATATAACACTATGTTAATTGGAATTTTACAACTTTAAAAACATTAAAAAATAAATAAAACACAGCCAGTGTTCTTTCAACAAAAATTAAGATCTACAAATTTTATATTGAGTGGTTATTTTTAAGACTCTGCTAAACTCGAAGAGGAGGAGTCAAGATGGCGGAGAAGTAGCCGGCTGAGACTGCTTCAGCTAGCCGGAGATCAGCTAGATAGCTTATCTAAAGATTGCAAACACCTGAAAATCCATCGGCAGATCGAAGAGAAGAAGAACAGCAATTCTGGAAACAAAAAAACAACCACTTTCTGAAAGGTAGGACCGGCGGAGAAGTGAATCCAAAGCGACGGGAAGATAGACCCCGGGGGGAGGGGCCGGCTCCCGGCAAGCGGCGGAGCAACGGCGCACAAAATCAGGACTTTTAAAAGTCTGTTCCGCTGAGGGACATCGCTCCAGAGGCTAAACCGGGGCGAAGCCCACGCGGGTTCAGCGTGGCCTCAGGTCCCGCAGGGTCACAGAAGGATCAGGGGTGTCTGAGTGTCGCAGACCTTGCGGGTATTGGAACGGGAAAGCCGGCTACAGAGACAGAGCCGACAGTAAGCTCACAGCTCGGTGTTACCTTGAACTGGTCGCAGGCTCGGAGAGCTCGGAGCGCGGCCGGAGGTCAGGCAGACGGGAGTAACTGGGCGCTGTTCTCTGAGGGCGCACTGAGGAGTGCGGCCCTGGGCTCTCGGCTCCTCCGGGCCGGAGACCAGGAGGCCGCCATTTGTATTCCCGTCCTCCGGAACTCTACGGAAAGCGCTCAGGGAACAAAAGCTCCTGAAAGCAAACCCGAGCGGATTACTCACCCCGGCCCCGGGTAAGGGCGGTGTAATTCCGCCTGGGGCAAAGACACTTGAGAATCACTACAACAGGCCCCTCCCCCAGAAGATCAACAAGAAATCCAGCCGAGACCAAGTTCACCTACGAAGGAGTGCGGTTTCAATACCAAGGAGAGCAGCAGAATTCCAGAGGAGGAGAAAGCCAAGCACGGAACTCATGGCTTTTTCCCTGTGATTTTTTTTTAGTCTTGCAGTTAATTTAATTTTTTTTCTTTTTCATTTTTTGTTGTTTTTTTTTTTTTTTCTCGCCTTCGGGTAAAATTTTTTTTTTTTTTAACTGTTACCTTTTTCTTTTTTAACGATTTTTTACTAGTTTAATATATATATTTTTTCTTTTTTACATTTTTCTTAGGTGTTTTCCTTTTTTTTTTTTAATTCTTTTCTTTTTTCTTTTTTTTTTTTTTTTCTTTTTTCTTTTTTTTTCTTTCTTCCTTTTTGAACCTCTTTTTATCCCCTTTCTCCCCCCTCACGATTTTGGATCTCTTCTAATTTGGTTAAAGCATTTTTTCCTGGGGTTGTTGCCACCCTTTTAGTATTTTACTTGCCCCTTCATATACTCTTATCTGGACAAAATGACAAGACGGAAAAATTCAACACAAAAAAAAGAACAAGAGGCAGTACCGAAGGCTAGGGACCTAATCAATACAGACATTGGTAATATGTCAGATCTAGAGTTCAGAATGACAATTCTCAAGGTTCTAGCCGGGCTCGAAAAAGGCATGGAAGATATTAGAGAAACCCTCTCGAGAGATATAAAAGCCCTTTCTGGAGAAATAAAAGAACTAAAATCTAACCAAGTTGAAATCAAAAAAGCTATTAATGAAGTGCAATCAAAAATGGAGGCTCTCACTGCTAGGATAAATGAGGCAGAAGAAAGAATTAGTGATATAGAAGACCAAATGACAGAGAATAAAGAAGCTGAGCAAAAGAGGGACAAACAGCTACTGGACCACGAGGGGAGAATTCGAGAGATAAGTGACACCATAAGACGAAACAACATTAGAATAATTGGGATTCCAGAAGAAGAAGAAAGAGAGAGGGGAGCAGAAGGTATACTGGAGAGAATTATTGGGGAGAATTTCCCCAATATGGCAAAGGGAACGAGCATCAAAATTCAGGAGGTTCAGAGAACGCCCCTCAAAATCAATAGGAATAGGCCCACACCCCGTCACCTAATAGTAAAATTTACAAGTCTCAGTGACAAAGAGAAAATCCTGAAAGCAGCCCGGGAAAAGAAGTCTGTAACATACAATGGTAAAAATATTAGATTGGCAGCTGACTTATCCACAGAGACCTGGCAGGCCAGAAAGAGCTGGCATGATATTTTCAGAGCACTAAACGAGAAAAACATGCAGCCAAGAATACTCTATCCAGCTAGGCTATCATTGAAAGTAGAAGGAGAGATTAAAAGCTTCCAGGACAAACAAAAACTGAAAGAATTTGCAAATACCAAACCAGCTCTACAGGAAATATTGAAAGGGGTCCTCTAAGCAAAGAGAGAGCCTACAAGTGGTAGGTAGATCAGAAAGGAACAGAGACCATATACAGTAACAGTCAACTAACAGGCAATACAATGGCACTAAATTCATATCTCTCAATAGTTACCCTGAATGTTAATGGGCTAAATGCCCCTGTCAAAAGACACAGGGTATCAGAATGGATCAAAAAACAAAACCCATCTATATGTTGCCTCCAAGAAACTCATTTTAAGCCCGAAGACACCTCCAGATTTAAAGTGAGGGGGTGGAAAAGAATTTACCATGCTAATGGACATCAGAAGAAAGCTGGGGTGGCAATCCTTATATCAGATAAATTAGATTTTAAGCCAAAGACTATATTAAGAGATGAGGAAGGACACTGTATCATACTCAAAGGGTCTGTCCAACAAGAAGATTTAACAATTTTAAATATCTATGCTCCCAACGTGGGAGCAGCCAACTATATAAACCAATTAATAACAAAATCAAAGAAACACATCAACAATAATACAATAATAGTAGGGGACTTTAACACTCCCCTCACTGAAATGGACAGATCATCCAAGCAAAAGATCAGCAAGGAAATAAAGGCCTTAAACGACACACTGGACCAGATGGACATCACAGATATATTCAGAATATTCCATCCCAAAGCAACAGAATACACATTCTTCTCTAGTGCACATGGAACATTCTCCAGAATAGATCACATCCTCGGTCCTAAATCAGGACTCAACCGGTATCAAAAGATTGGGATCATTCCCTGCATATTTTCAGACCACAATGCTCTGAAGCTAGAACTCAACCACAAAAGGAAGTTTGGAAAGAACCCAAATACATGGAGACTAAACAGCATCCTTCTAAAGAATGAATGGGTCAACCGGGAAATTAAAGAAGAATTGAAAAAAATCATGGAAACAAATGATAATGAAAATACAACGGTTCAAAATCTGTGGGACACAACAAAGGCAGTCCTGAGAGGAAAATATATAGCGGTACAAGCCTTTCTCAAGAAACAAGAAAGGTCTCAGGTACACAACCTAACCCTACACCTAAAGGAGCTGGAGAAAGAACAAGAAAGAAACCCTAAGCCCAGCAGGAGAAGAGAAATCATAAAGATCAGAGCAGAAATCAATGAAATAGAAACCAAAAAAACAATAGAACAAATCAACGAAACTAGGAGCTGGTTCTTTGAAAGAATTAATAAAATTGATAAACCCCTGGCCCGACTTATCAAAAAGAAAAGAGAAAGGACCCAAATAAATAAAATCATGAATGAAAGAGGAGAGATCACAACTAACACCAAAGAAATACAAACTATTATAAGAACATACTATGAGCAACTCTACGCCAATAAATTTGACAATCTGGAAGAAATGGATGCATTCCTAGAAACATATAAACTACCACAACTGAACCAGGAAGAAATAGAAAGCCTGAACAGACCCATAACCAGTAAGGAGATTGAAACAGTCATTAAAAATCTCCAAACAAATAAAAGCCCAGGGCCAGACGGCTTCCCGGGGGAATTCTACCAAACATTTAAAGAAGAACTAATTCCTATTCTCCTGAAACTGTTCCAAAAAATAGAAATGGAAGGAAAACTTCCAAACTCATTTTATGAGGCCAGCATCACCTTGATCCTAAAACCAGACAAGGATCCCACCAAAAAAGAGAACTATAGACCGATATCCTTGATGAACACAGATGCGAAAATACTCAACAAAATACTAGCCAATAGGATTCAACAGTACATTAAAAAGATTATTCACCACGACCAAGTGGGATTTATTCCAGGGCTGCAAGGTTGGTTCAACATCCGCAAATCAGTCAATGTGATACAACACATCAATAAAAGAAAGAACAAGAACCATATGATACTCTCAATAGATGCTGAAAAAGCATTTGACAAAGTACAGCATCCCTTCCTGATCAAAACTCTTCAAAGTGTAGGGATAGAGGGCACATACCTCAATATCATCAAAGCCATCTATGAAAAACCCACCGCAAATATCATTCTCAATGGAGAAAAACTGAAAGCTTTTCCGCTAAGGTCAGGAACACGGCAGGGATGTCCATTATCACCACTGCTATTCAACATAGTACTAGAGGTCCTAGCCTCAGCAATCAGACAACAAAAGGAAATTAAAGGCATCCAAATCGGCAAAGAAGAAGTCAAATTATCACTCTTCGCAGATGATATGATACTATATGTGGAAAACCCAAAAGACTCCACTCCAAAACTGCTAGAACTTATACAAGAATTCAGTAAAGTGTCAGGATATAAAATCAATGCACAGAAATCAGTTGCATTTCTCTACACCAACAGCAAGACAGAAGAAAGAGAAATTAAGGAGTCAATCCCATTTACAATTGCACCCAAAACCATAAGATACCTAGGAATAAACCTAACCAAAGAGACACAGAATCTATACTCAGAAAACTATAAAGTACTCATGAAAGAAATTGAGGAAGACACAAAGAAATGGAAAAATGTTCCATGCTCCTGGATTGGAAGAATAAATATTGTGAAAATGTCTATGCTACCTAAAGCAATCTACACATTTAATGCAATTCCTATCAAAGTACCATCCATCTTTTTCAAAGAAATGGAACAAATAATGCTAAAATTTATATGGAACCAGAAAAGACCTCGAATAGCCAAAGGGATATTGAAAAAGAAAGCCAACGTTGGTGGCATCACAATTCCGGATTTCAAGCTCTATTACAAAGCTGTCGTCATCAAGACAGCATGGTATTGGCACAAAAACAGACACATAGATCAATGGAACAGAATAGAGAGCCCAGAAATAGACCCTCAACTCTATGGTCAACTAATCTTCGACAAAGCAGGAAAGAATGTCCAATGGCAAAAAGACAGCCTCTTCAATAAATGGTGCTGGGAAAATTGGACAGCCACATGCAGAAAAATGAAATTGGACCATTTCCTTACACCACACACAAAAATAGACTCAAAATGGATGAAGGACCTCAATGTGCGAAAGGAATCCATCAAAATCCTTGAGGAGAACACAGGCAGCAACCTCTTTGACCTCAACCGCAGCAACATCTTCCTAGGAACAACGCAAAAGGCAAGGGAAGCAAGGGCAAAAATGAACTATTGGGATTTCATCAAGATCAAAAGCTTTTGCACAGCAAAGGAAACAGTTAACAAAATCAAAAGACAACTGACAGAATGGGAGAAGATATTTGCAAATGACATATCAGATAAAGGACTAGTGTCCAGAATCTATAAAGAACTTAGCAAACTCAACACCCAAAGAACAAATAATCCAATCAAGAAATGGGCAGAGGACATGAACAGACATTTCTGCAAAGAAGACATCCAGATGGCCAACAGACACATGAAAAAGTGCTCCATATCACTCGGCATCAGGGAAATACAAATCAAAACCACAATGAGATATCACCTCACACCAGTCAGAATGGCTAAAATAAACAAGTCAGGAAATGACAGATGCTGGCGAGGATGCGGAGAAAGGGGAACCCTCCTACACTGTTGGTGGGAATGCAAGCTGGTGCAGCCACTCTGGAAAACAGCATGGAGGTTCCTCAAAATGTTGAAAATAGAACTGCCCTATGACCCAGCAATTGCACTATTGGGTATTTACCCTAAGGATACAAACGTAGTGATCCAAAGGGGCACATGCACCCGAATGTTTATAGCAGCAATGTCCACAATAGCCAAACTATGGAAAGAACCTAGATGTCCATCAACAGATGAATGGATCAAGAAGATGTGGTATATATACACAATGGAATACTATGCAGCCATCAAAAGAAATGAAATCTTGCCATTTGCGACAACATGGATGGAACTAGAGCGTATCATGCTTAGCGAAATAAGTCAAGCAGAGAAAGACAACTATCATATGATCTCCCTGATATGAGGAAGTGGTGATGCAACATGGGGGCTTAAGTGGGTAGGAGAAGAATAAATGAAACAAGATGGGATTGGGAGGGAGACAAACCATAAGTGACTTTTAATCTCACAAAACAAACTGAGGGTTGCTGGGGGGAGGGGGGTTGGGAGAAGGGGGTGGGATTATGGACATTGGGGAGGGTATGTGCTTTGGTGAGTGCTGTGAAGTGTGTAAACCTGGTGATTCACAGACCTGTACCCCTGGGGATAGAGTATTATGCCTCCATCAGAAAGGATGAATACCCAACTTTTGTAGCAACATGGACGGGACTGGAAGAGATTATGCTGAGTGAAATAAGTCAAGCAGAGAGAGTCAATTATCATATGGTTTCACTTATTTGTGGAGCATAACAAATAGCATGGAGGACATGGGGACTTAGAGTGGAGAAGGGAGTTGGGGGAAATTCGAAGGGGAGGTGAACCATGAGAGACTATGGACTCTGAAAAACAATCTGAGGGTTTTGAAGGGACGGGGGGTGGGAGGTTGGGGTACCAGGTGGTGGGTATTATAGAGGGCACGGATTGCATGGAGCACGGGGTGTGGTGCAAAAATAATGAATACTGTTATGCTGGAAATAAAAAATAAAAAAAAAAAAAAAAAAAAAAGACTCTGCTAAACTCTTCAAGGGAGAGTGTTGAATAAGTCCCAGGTCCACTTCAAGTAGGTTACAGTTTACTTAATGGAGATGAATATATCTGCAGAAAACTAATAGAAGGCATCACAAAAATGATTTGGTTGCTTTAGCTTCATAGTAACAAACTGGATACAGGTAAGTTACAGTGAATTATTTTGGAATAACCCAAAGCAGAGTTTATAAATTCACTTTCAGTTACTTTGTGTAGGATAACTAGTTCACTTCAATTCTCTACATCACCGTTACTCAAAGTGTGGTCCACAGACCGAACAAGCATTTAGAAATATTTATAAAAATTTGATAAGGTAATTCTTTCTGCTAAATAATAAAAACATTGAGACTTGTATTTGTACTACTAAAATTGATATTAACAATGAATTATAGATTTTTATGTACTTACATTCATCAGTTCTGGAAAACTTCAAAAACGAAGCCAATTATTACATTAGCTCTCATCACAACAGTGATGAATTTGAGAGGATTCCAGCAGACATTTACCTAAACTGTAAAAATCAAAATGCTGGATGAGCTTGCTTCTTATGTCGACATTTTATTTTATTTTATTCTCAATTTGGAAAATTGATCTAACAGGAACAGGCTAGTATTTTCCAGATATCTTTCAATTTTCTTCATCATTTTCTAACTTCTTTAGAATATAATGTTTCACATTTAAGTTTGAGTCTACTCTATTACATGGATTTTAAATAGCTTTATTGAGGTACAATCTCATACAATAATCTGTACACTCATTTTAGGTATAGTTTCTTAGAATTTTGGTAGCTGGATATAGTCATGTAAATTCCACCAAAAATGAGAACCCAACTATAAAAGCGCCCCAGCTGCTCTTAAGGGTTATCTTGCTTCAAATTGACATGCTGCACACTTCCTGACCTAAGGCCCTTGATTTCTAGTGCAACTAATTTACTTTCTTTGAGATTTGTAGACCATTGGCCTTGGGGAATGAAGTACCAGAACATTCCCAGGCCACAGAGGCCAGCAAGTTGGTTTGAAGCCATCTCAGCTCTCTGATTGGCCCAGCGATTTTTTTTTTTAGCAGATTTTTTTTCTTTTTTAAGGTCACACAAATGACTTCGCTGATCTCCTTTTACAAATCTGTAGAATTTACCCTCCTTTTCAGAAAGAACAGAAGATTCTTGTACAACTCCCTGAGCACGGAGGAACCAGACCTTTTTGCCAAACCCACCCTGGGCACAAAGGAACTAGAACTTCTTGCACCACCTCTGAGCACACAGATATCTCTGAAGCTGGCATCATCCAGCCTGCATATAGTCAAGAAATGTCATAGCCCATGACACTCCTTTCATCGAACCACTGTAAAAATCTCTGGACCAGGCAGAAACTCAGAGCTGGCCTTCGGACGGGAGCCTGCCTTCTGTCCAGGTGGCTGGCCTCCTGAATAAAGCTCAAATTCCTTTCCAGTCAAAACTCATCTCTTGAATATTGGCCTATCAAGCTACAGACAGCCAAATGTGGGTATCCGTAATACAACTATATAGTTCAAGGGTAAAAACTACAGAAATGGGGAACTTACCAGAGCTAGCTCCCTTCTGTACTTCATCTGACCACAAACTCTGGACCAGAAGCTGTCTGCTTCTGTTCACTCTCCAGTGCTCCTGGGTTTTATAGCTGTTTTCCGTGTGAGCCCTCTGGTAGAATCTAAGAGTCTATCACGCCCCCGGACTTATATTTTATATTTGTTTTTAAATTGCCTTGTTTATAAATTAGTTATATTGCATTTTACAAAAGTATTAGCCTATGGTGACTAGAAAATTTTCAAAAATCTGGTTCATTGTAGATTTCTTGAGAAGCACAAGTCTAAACGAGAGGTCCTCCAGCCCTGCTGTAAACTCATCTGAGGAACTTGGCAAAAAAGAGAGGTGCTAGCCCCATACTAATTCATTGATCCTGGCCCTCTGTATTTTTTCTCCCAAACCCAGGTAATTCTGATTCTCAGGAAAGGCTGCACAATAGAGTTGACTAGGCTAAGGCCTTTTATCAGCTGAAGAATTTTTTTTTCCTTTTCAGCATAACAGAATTCATTGTTTTTGCACCACACCCAGTGCTCCCTGCAATCTGTGCCCTCCTTAATACCCACCACCTGGTACCCCAACCTCCCACCCCCCGCCCCTTCAAACCCCTCAGGTTGTTTTTCAGAGTCCATAGTCTCTCATGGTTCACCTCCCCTCCCATCCCCCCTCTGCCTACTTGTGATCTCTGCCAAATAAATTAATAAAATCTTTAAAAAAAAATAAAAAGGCAGTTCTATGGTGTAATGGTGAGCCCTCTGCCCTCTAAATCCAGCTGAAGAATTTTGATTATATGACAGATGTTAGTTTATCACTAAATGTGGTCTTTTCACCCACAGATTTTAAGTTGGACAGAGAAATGAATAAAGACCATGTTCTGATAGGACCTACTAGCAGAAATACAAAAAAACTTTTGATATTAGCCAGTTAAATGGGCATAGAACATGAGGAACAGAATTTTCCTACCGGTAAACATTTTCTCTAAGTTGCTAATATTCTCTCAAACACAACTTGCCTCTCAATTTAAGCTTTGTGCAATGAAAAAAAAAAAAAAAATCTGAAGTCCTATGTGATCCAAGCAATGAGCCTTACCTTTTTCAGTATAATGTACATCTCTTCCTTCCCTTCTCCCCCCACCCCAAATGCATGTCAGTTGCCCACCTAACAGTGATATTTCTATGGTGTGGCTCCTAAACCAGGAGTATCAGAACCACCTGGGAATTCTTTGAACTGCAGGTCCTTGAGCGTTGCCCCAAACATGCTGAATCAGAAACCCTGAATGGGGCATTAGAAATAAGAGGCCCTCCCAGTGATCCTAATACAGGCTAAAGTTTTAGAACCATTTCATTAAGATAGATCACATACTAACTCATACCACTCACCTTGTCGGTGGACATAAATGGACTTAAGCATACAGCTGAATGCCACCCAAATTACTCATCTTCTCTTTATAGCCCTCTCTACCTGCATGCCAGTGCTCCTGTCACATTTACCCATTTTGACAAGGACAACCTAAAGTAATCTCTTTAGTTTAACACTTTAAGGAGTATGGCTAAAGAAAGCCAGTTTCACTCATTAACAATTTAAAAACCTTCTTAATGCTGGGACTTGGGGTATCTGTCATGTATCTCCATACCGCACAATAAAAGAGACACTTCTGTGATTCACATTTAAGACTGGAGCTGGTATAGAGTACTGAGAATTTCCCTCCCACAACTATGTTAATGTCAACAGGAAAGCATTTACTTCTATCTACCTTTATTTTTCCCTTCCTTCCTTTAATCATTTATTATAAAATAACTACATGGCAAGATTGAAAGAATATATGGATAAATTTGGTTGACTTAATTCCTGGATGTAAATAAAACTTCCTTCCTATCTATTAAAATAAAATTATGGTGTTCAACTATGATTATGCCTATAGCTACAGAGCACATAATGTCCTTTTTTTTTTTTTTTTAAGATTCTATTTTTAAGTAAACTCTGCACCCAAAACAGGCCCAAACTTATAACCCTGAGATCAAGACTCACATGCTCTACTGACTGAGCCAATCAGCCAGGTGCCCCACAAAGCACATAATGTCTTCAAGTCCCCTTTAGAGTGACCAAATTCCACTTGAAGACACACTCTCATACAAATCAATACATCGAGAACATCAAATAACTACATATTTTAACCTAAATATTTACTTAGAAATTCCCAATGCTTCTTTGTGTATACATAAGCTAAGCTTTCATCTCTGAAACCAATTAACATTACACAGAGTTGTTTGTATAAGCAACTGAGGCATATAACAAAATTTAAATAATATAGTTTGGAAAGAGGCAAAATTACATCTATCAAAGTCCCTGCTTCCTTTTAATAGAAGAATGATTGAAAGGGCCTATCTTAGCATTGACTCCAGTAACCCTGTAAAAGCTGAAATGTAATTTAATTAATAAAATTAATTATTAAAATTAATAATTAAAATTAATAATTAAAATTAATTTAATTATTTTCCTTTCTAGTAATTCACTGAGAATTTCTAATCATTCAATCTGAGTATGTTTGATTTATTAAGTATCCTGTTCAAATTTTATTTTTGCTCCATCAGAGAGTATTAAATCCTCTTAGCAGCAAGCACGTGGAGAAACTGAGGTGTTGAGGCCAGTCTTATGGTTCTGGCTGCATTGATTATGCCAGAGAGGACAGGACAATTTCTGATCCAAATTATTTAACAATTGCCTGATCTAGTGATAAATTGGCAGGGTGCTAATTGAGTTACACCTGGAAGGCAGACATTACAGGACTCAGGGGAGATTAGGAGTGGTTTCCATGAAAACCACCGAGTGAAAGCAAAATAACAAACCCAGATGAATGCTAGAAATGCACTAAAAAAAGTGCCATGGTAGGAAGTGCTTAAACCCGTTTATTTTGGCAGAAAATGGGAAAAAGTTTGCTTTGCAGCAGATACAACCATACGCTGTAAAACTCAGCACTAGGAAAAATGTCCTTCAAGTGTTCCAATCCTTAAAGAGTTAGTGTACGCATTCTTGACATGCTCAGGAGTCTCCCTCCCGTCAGGTGAAGAACCTCAAAACTCTCTATCTCTATTAAATTTGTTACATGTCTCTGAAATGGTAGTACAGAAATCAGTGGTTTGGTAAAAGGATGTTTTATCCTTGGATTTTAATTGTTCTAGAAACTGATCAAATGATGAAAAATTATTTTTCTAGTTGTGTCCATAGAGAAGGTTTTTTCTCCCCCACCGAAAGTTTTTGGTACTGAGTGTGTATTACTTCCAAATAAAATTGTTGCTTGAGTATGTGGAGATTTATCATTTTTACAGTTATATTTAGGTCATGAAATTCTACATGTTAGCTCTACGGCACTTGAAACAAAGTCAAATTCTAACTGTGTCATTGCAATTTACAGGGAGCCAAACAGCAGTGGGAAGCAATGAGAGTGGCACATATGGTTTCTGTCTCAACCAGTCAACTCCATAGGACAAAAGCAGCCATAGGTGATATGTAAATAGATAAGTATGGCTGTATTCCAATAAAACTTTAAGGATACTGAGCTTAGAATTTCATATAATTTTCAGGTGTCACAGAATATTATCCTTCTGATTTTTTAAAACCATCTAAGGTGTAAAAACCATCATTAGTTTGTGCACCATACACAAACAGGTGTTGAAATGGACTTGGCCTGTGGGCTATTGTTTGCTGACCTCTGGGATAGATGCAGCCTAATTTAATCCCCTAAAGATAGTGACCTGGGTCGATTCTAAAATTTACTGTAAGAAACAATGCTTGAATAGAGAACAATGTACATATGACATTTATCATCTATAAAAATATCTTTTTCTAAATTGCTCTGAAGCAAACTCTTAGCTTAAAGGGTCTTTGCTTTTATATTTTTGATAGATACTCTAAATTGTCTTCTCACTGAAGTTGTATCAACTTAGATGCCCAGACAGACTATGAGTAAACCTGTTCTCCATAGCCACATCAGCAAGTTGTGTTAAGCTTCTAGATTTTGTCAGTTTGATAGCTAAACAATAGTACCTATATATAGTTTTAATTATATTTCTCTCATGAATGGAGTTGACTTTTCTGTTTTATTGGTTAAGAGTCATTCAAAATATTCTTTGCTGCCAACTATTATTACCTTTTTCTCACTTTTCTATTAGCTTATTGCTCTTCTTAATTTCAAAAGGCCATTTACATGAAGAAGGCACAGGTGGTTAACTACAATGTCAGGTACAAGACAGCAGAGATTTTGTCAGTTTTTGTTACTGACATAACCCTTGCTCTTAGGTAAGTGGCAGGTATAAATTAGTCTTTATCTAGAATTACAAATGTTTCCTATTTAGTCATTTGTATTTTGACTTTGCTTCAGCTGATATTTGCTATGCACATCTTTTTTTTTTTTTTTTCCCATGTGTATGGCTAAATCCATCAATCCTTCAGAGTTTCTAGATTTTGGGAGGTATTGAGTAAGACCTTCTTTACTTCAAGCTTATAATGTAGTTCTTTCATATTTTTTCCTACAGTATAAACTTTTTTTCTTAAATCTTTTTTTTTAATAATTTTTTATTTTTTTCTTAAATCTTTAATGCATTGGGATTTTTTCCTGATATATAGTTGCAGAGATGGATTAAACTTTTTTTTTTTTTCCTGGACTATAACCCAGTCTCACTACTTGTATCACACACTCCATCTCTTCCCTTGATACTTTTCTACCTTCAATATGAAATGCCTCCTTTGCTTGCTGTTTACCTCCATGAAGGCTATTAATACTTGTACATTAATAGTATATTCTAATATCTAACTGAATCCATGATTTGTAGTTTCATGATTTTAGTTACCCTTAATATTTTAAGGATATGATCATATTATATATATCATCTAAAAAGAGTAATTGTTTACCACTTTCTTTTTAAAGAATAATGTCATGTGGTTATAATTCACTTATCATAAAATTCACCCTTACTACCTCCTTTTAAAATTTGTTAAGATGTAGAATGTTTCTCTCACTTGTGTAATTACACATCTAACAGATGTTAAACAACAGTGGTAAAAGAAGGCTTCCTTATTTTGTTCCTACCTTTAGTCAGGAATGAATCTAATATCCCACTGGGTTTGGTGCTAACTTTGAGTTAAAATAGATGTAGTGCTATAACATTCAGAATGAATTTATGTATTCCCATTATAAATAGATTTGCCACATGTCTTAAGTATCTGTAAATATGATCATGACCCTGACTCCCAGCTACTATAATCAGTGTATATTTTCTTTTTCCCCTATTCTATTTCACATTTCAGCCCCTCTCCTCCAATACCATTCTGATGAACCTTCTATTTCATATCATCCCACATGGCTTCTGTGGTAATCTTAGCTGCTTTTGGCACTTTTGACTCAGCATATCATAGCTGTCACCTACTTTTACTCAAAAAGGTGTTATTGGGCTTTTTTCTCTTTCATCTTTATAGTATAGTGTGATGTCCAGAAGGAAAAGGACATGGATATCTCATTCTACTGTATTCATACAGGAACTAAATCCTTTCTAAAATATAAGCACTGCTGGGGGTGGGGGGACAAGGTGGTGGAGGAATAGGGGACCCTATTTCAACTGGTTCCCTGAATTGAGCTGGATATCTATCAGAGCACTCTGAACACCCATGAAACCAGCCTGAGTTGTAAGATTATACACATCTGGATCTCTACGGGAACAGAGGATCATCAGTCCAGAGGTACAAAAGATGGAGTTGGGATTGCACAGAAAGATATCAGAGGATAAACAGATGGGGAGGGAGTCACCAGAAGTGAGCCATTGGAAAGTAATACTCCAATGTGAAAGTGCCTTGCACTTGGGGACCAGTGATAGCTTGGAAACCGGTGGTCGTGAGATGGGAAGGGACTGATAACAGCACTCAAACAGAATAAAGGGGCTTAAGAGACAATTGTTGGGACTGGGTGGCCACAGGCACAGAGCTAAGCCCATGGTTCCAGGACCAGCCACAGTCACCAGCTCACCTGTGCCTGAGAGGACCCAGTGCAAACTTGAGTCAGCAGTCCCAGGAATGGCAGCCACCAGATCCAGGCTCACCCAGACCAGTATTTCTCATGGTTTTGGTGGAACAGGGGTACAGAGACAAGTGGGGGTCTCAGGCAACCACTGAGATGGTGGCTACAGGTGCACACCACCTGTGGGAGGCTGCCGTGCTCAACAGGGCTTGCAGAGGGGGAGAGTGTGTTTTCTGGAGGATTCAGATGGGAGCAGACTGTGGCTTCTCTCTGAGAAGGAGGTCTGGGTGGAGACAGTTTACTGTGCTTTGACCATCCAAAAAGGCACAAAAAGGCACCAGAGAACAAAAGCCTCCAGAAAACAAACGCCTCCAAAAATGGTTTCCACCATTTCCAGAGAGCCCAGCCCCTTGATGGGGACAGGGCAACTCTGCCCAAGCAGGATCGACTGAAAAACAATGAAGCAGGTCCCTCCCCCAGAAGATAGGCTGAAAGAACAAGAGGACAACATCCACAAGGTCCCCATAAAACTGTAACCCCAACACCAGGGGAAAACAGTATATTAATCTCCTGGTATTGCCTCACAGCCTGTATATTTCTTAGATACAATTTTTCTCTTTCTTTAATTCTTTCCCATGATTCTTTTTCTTTTTTTTTTTAACCTACTTATCATCTCAACTACATGTTTATTTTTTATTTTTTTTAAAGATTTTATTTATTTATTTGACAGAGAGAGATCACAAGTAGGCATAGAGGCAGGCAGAGAGAGAGGAGGAAGCAGGCTCCCTGCTGAGCAGAGAGCCCGATGCGGGACTCGATCCCAGGACTCTGAGATCATGACCTGAGCCGAAGTCACCCTTAAGTCACGGCTTAACCCACTGAGCCACCCAGGCGCCCTCAACTACATGTTTAATACAACATGTTCCATAGTAACTTTTTAACTTGAATTTTTTATACACATACTTTTTTCTTTTTTTTATGTATATACAAATATAAGCTTCAATATAGTCCTTTTTTTTCCCTATTCAATACTACCTTTATATATATACCAGTTTCAATTTCCCTGTATCTCTGGAAATACAGAGATATTCTCAGCTCTGGAAAGTTGAGTTCTCAAGCGAAGATAACAAGATACACCCAGGAAGAACTGAAATACTCTTCCATGCCCACACTGAGGGATCATAACCACATTTCCCCCCCCCCCATTTTTATTTTGAGGGGGTTTTGTTTGTTTGTTTGTTTGTTTTTTCATTTGTCAGTCTTCTTGTTTGTTTGTTTGGGTTTTTTTGTATTTTATAAATCTTATTCTTGGGGCTATTTGTTGTTGTTGTTTGTTTGTTTGTTTGTTTTGTTTTGTTCCCTTTTTGGCAGTGACTTCCAATTGCTCCAAAACTTCCCAGAGTCCACTTTGCCTGGATAGTGGTTGATATTTTCAGCTACATGCCCTCAACAACAACTCAACAGAATGACAAGGAGGAAGAACTCCCAAAAAAGAAAAGACCCAGAGACAACGTCCTCTCCAGAAGATCTAATGTATATGGATCTAAGCAAGATGTCAGAAATAGGCTCCAGGTTAGCAGTTATGAAGTAGTCAGGCTGGAAAAAACTATTAATGGCAACATAGATTCATTAAGGACAGAAGTGAAGTCAGACCTGGCAGAACTTAAAAATTGTATCAATGAGATACAATCTAATCTAGATACTCTAACAGTTAGGGTAAATGAGGCAGAAGACTGAATTAGTGATCTTGAAGACAACTGATACAAAAGAGGGAACAGGAGGAGGCCTGGAATAAATAGCTTAAAATCCATGAAAACAGAATTAGAGAAAAATGATGCCATGAAACATTCCAATGTCAGAATTATTGGGAGCCTTGAGGGTGTGGGGAGAGAGAGAGGACTAGAAAATATCTTTGACCAAATTGTAGCTGATAACTTCCCTAATCTGGGGAATGAAACAAGTAATCATGTCCTAGAGGCAGAGAGGACATCCCCCAAGATCAATGAGGGTAGATCAATGCCCAGGCATGTAATAGTAAAACTCACAAATCTTAGAAGCAAGGATAACATTTTAAGGGCAGTAAGGGGGAAGAGATTCCATACATACAGAGGGAAGAACATCAGAATAATGTCAGACCTGTCCACAGAGACCTGGCAATCCAGAAAGGGCTGACAAGACATATTCAAGGTACTAAATGAGAAAAATATGCAGCCAAGAATTCTTTACCCTGCAAGGCTGTCATTCAGAATAGATGAAGATATAAGAAGCTTCCAGGACCAGCAGAGACTGAAAGAATATGTGACCACTGAACCAGCCCTGCATGAGGGGGGTTCTATAAAAGAAGAAAGACCCCAAGAGTGATACATATCAGAGATATACAGAAACAATCCATACAAACAAGGACTGCACAGGACACATCATGACAATAAAATCTTATTTGTCAATAATTACTTTCAATGTGAATGGCCTAAATGGTCCCATAAAACAACACAGATCAGATAAAAAGACAGGACTCATCCATATACTGTCTATGAAAGACTCATTTTGAACCTAAAGATACATTCAGACTGAAAATGAAGGGATGGAGAATAATATTTCATGCCAATGGACATCAAAAGAAAACTGGGGGAGCAATTCTTACATCAGACAAATTATATTTTAAGCTAAAGACTATAGTTAGAGATACAGAAGGACACTGTATCATTCTTTTTTTTTAAGATTTTATTTATTTATTTGACAAAGATCACAAGTAGGCAGAGAGGCAGGCAGAGAGAGAGAGAGAGAGAGAGAGGGAAGCAGACTCCCCACTGAGCAGGGAGCCCTATGTGGGCCTAGATCCTAGGACCCCGGGTTCATGACCTGAGCTGAAGGCAGAGGCTTTTACCCATTGAATCACCCAGGGGCCCAACACTGTATCATTCTTAGAGGGTCTATCCAACAAGAAGATCTAACAATTATAAATATATATGCCCCCAATACGGGAGCAGCCAAATACATAAGCCGACTATTAACCAAAATAGACATATTGATAAGAATATGTTAATTGTAGGAGACCTTAATATTCCACTCTCAGCAATAGAGAGTTCAACTAAGCAGAAAATCAACAATAAGAGCTTGGGATGACACACTGGATCAGAAGGACCTCATAGATATATATAGAATATTCCACCCTAAAGCAACAGAATATTCATTCTTCTCGAATGCATATGGAACTTTCTCCAGAATAAACCACATACTGGGTCACAAATCAGGTCTCAACTGATACCAAAAGATTGAGATTATTCCCTGCATATTCTTGAACCACAATGCTGTGAAACTGGAACTCAATCACAAGAAAAAGTTTGGAAGGAATTCAAACACTTGGAAGCCAAACACCATCCTGCTCAAGAATGTTTGGGTCAATCAGAAAATCAAAGAAGAACTTAATCAGCTCATAGAAACCAATGAGAATGAAGACACTGCGATCCAAAACCGATGGGTTAGAGCAAAGGTGGTCCCAAGTGGGAAATATATAGTCTTCCAAGCCTCAATCAAAAAAGTAGAAAAATCCCAGATACACAAACTCTCTTTTCTCCTTAAAGAGCAGATATCAATGAATTAGAAACCAGAAATACTATAGAGCAGATCAACAAAACTAGAAGCTGATCCTTTGAAAGAATTAATAGATCAATAAACCACTAACCAGAGTTATCCAAAAGAAAAGAGAAAGGACCCAAATTAATAAAATTATGAGTGAAAGGGGAGAGATCACAACTAACACCAAGGGAATAAATACAATCATCAGAAATTATTATCAACAGCTATATGACAATAAATTAAACAACCTAGAAGAAATGGGTACCTTCCTGGAAACTTATAAGTTACCAAGACTGAAACAGGAAGAAATTGACAACCTAAATAGACCAATAACCGGTGACAAGATTGAAGCAGTGATCAACAACCCCCCCAAACACACACACACACATATACACACAATACAAAAAACAAGAGTCCAGGGCCTGATGGATTCCCTGGGGAATTCTACCAAACATTCAAAGAAGAAATAATACCTATTTTCCTGAAACTGCTTCAAAAAACAGAATAGAATGAAAACTTCCAGACTCTTTCTATGAGGCCAGCACTACCTTGGTACCAAAACCAGACAAAGACCCCATCAAAAAGGAGAACTTCAGACCAATATCCCTAATGAATACAGATGTCAAAATTCTCAACAAGATCCTAGCCAACAGTATCCAACAGTACATTAAAAAGATTATCCATCATGACCAGGTGGGATATATCCCTAGGATGCAAGGGTGGTTCAACATTCACAAGTCAATGTGATAGAATACATAAGTAAGAGACAAGAACAACATGGTCCTCTCAATTGATGCAGAGAAAGCATTTGACAAAATACAGCATCCTTTCCTGATTAAAATTCTTCAGAGTATAGGGATAGAGGAAACATTCCTCAGCTTCCTGAAATCCATCTATAAAAACCCACAGCAAATATAATTCTCAATGGGGAAAAGCTGAGAGTCTTCCCATTGAGATCAAGAACATGAAAAGGATGCCCACTCTTGCCACTATTGTTCAACATAGTACTAGAAGTCCCAGCAACAGCAATCAGACAACAAAAAGAAATAAAATGTATTCAAATTGGCAAAGAAGAAGTCAAATCCTCTCTCTTCACAGATGACATGATACTCTATGTGGAAAACTCAAGAGTCTATATCCCCATAATACTAGAACTCACACAGCAATTCAGTAATGTGGCAGGGTACAAAGCCAATGCACAGAAATCAGTTTCTTTCTTATATACTAACAGTGAAACTGTAGAAAGGGAAATTAGAGAATCAATTCCATTTACCATAGCACCAATAACCATAAGATATCTTGGAATAAACCTAACCAAAGAGGTTAAGGATCTATACTCTAGGAATGACAAAACACTCAAGAAAGAAAATGAAGAAGACACCAAAAGATGGAAAAACATTCCATGCTAATGGATCAAAAGAATAAACATTGTTAAAATGACTGTGCTGCCTGGAGCAAGCTAAACTTTCAACACCATCCAAATCAAAATACCAATGGCATTTTTCAAAATGCTGGAAGAAACGATCCTAAAACTTGTATGGAACCAGAAAAGACCCCAAATCACCAAGGAAATGTTGAAAAAGAAAAACAAATCTGGGGACATCATGTTGCCTGATTTCAAGCTGTATTACAAGGCTGTGATCACCAAGACAGCATGGTACCAGCACAAAAACAGAACATAGACCAATGGAACAGAATAGGGAGCCCAGATATGGACTCCCACCTCTGTGGTCAACTAATCTACAAGGCAGGAAAAAATGTCCAATGGGGAGGAAAAACAGTCTCTTTAATAAATCCTGATTGGAAAATTGGACAGCTATATACAGAAGAATGAAATTGGACCATTCTCTCTTACACCATACATGATGACAAACTCTAAATGGATGAAAGACCTCAACGTGAGACAGTAATTCATCAAAATCCTAGCGGAGAACATAAGCAGTAACATCTTCAACATCAGCCACAGCAACTTCTTTCAAGGTATGTCTCCCAAGGCAAGGGAAACAAAAGTGAAAATGAATTTTTGGGACTTCATCAAGATCAAAAGCTTCTGCACAGCAAAGGAAATAGTCAACAAAACAAAGTGGCAACCCATGGAATGGGAGAAGATATTCACAAATGAAAATACAGACAAAGGGCTGATATCCAGGATCTATAAATAACTTCTCAAACTCAACACCCAAAAAACAGATAATCAAGTCAAAAAATGGGGAGAAGACATGAGCAGACACTTCTCCAAAGAAGTCATACAAGTGGCTAACCGACACATGAAAAAGTGTTCATCATCATTAGCCATCAGGGAAATTCAAATAAAAACCACATGTAGATACCACCTTACACCAGTTAGAATGGCAAAAATCTAAAAGGCAAGAAACAACAAATGTTGGAGAAGTTGTGGAGAAAGGGAACCCTCTTACAACTATTGTTGGGAATGCAAATTGGTATAACCACTTTGGAAAACAGTGTGGAGGTCCTTCAAAAATTTAAAACTAGAGCCACTCTATGACCCAGCAATTGCACTACTGAGGTGTTTACCTCAAAGATACAGATGTAGTGAAAAGAAGGGCCATATGCATCCCGATGTTCATAGCATCAAAGTCCACAATAGCCAAAATTGGATGAGCCAGATGCCCTTCAACAGATGAATGGATAAAGAAGATGTGGTCTACATACACAATGGAATATTACTCAGCCATCAGAAATGATGAATACCCAACTTTTGCATCAACATGGATGGGACTGGAGGAGATTATGCTAGGTGAAATAAGTCAAAGAGAGAAAGTTATTTATCATACAATTTCACTTATTTGTGGAACATTAGGAATAACATGGAGAACATCATGAGAAGGAAGGGGGAAACGAAGGGCGAGAAATTGGAGCAGGTAACAAACCATGAGAGACTATGGGCTCCACCAAACTGAGGGTTTTAGAAGGAAGGACGGTGTGTGGCGGGGGATGGTTTAGTCTGGTGATAGGTATTAAGGAGGGCATGGATTTCATGGAGCACTGGGTCTTATACACAAACAATGAATCATGAAACACTATATCCCAAACTAATGATATACTGTATGGTGACTAACCAAACACAATAAAAGAAGAAAAGAACATAAGCACTGCTAGAGAAAAGTTATATGACCTGAAGTCTTTAAGTGGACACTGAACATTGTCCAGTTATCCTATTTTTCTCTAGTAGGAAGGATGTTGTGCTATCCACATAGTAGTCACATACCTTCCTAATTCTCCCTAAATAATAAAATAGCTTAACTTTTACTGTTGTCTTGCTATATATTCTTAGTACCATTCTTAACCCTTCCTAAGTACCACCTAACTCTATCTTCCTAGGACACTTATAAGGGAGGCACCAGGGAAGCAGAGGAAAGGAATGGTTAAAGGGTGGGCTCTAAAGCTGGAGAGCCTGGTTTTGAATCCCACCTCTACCACCTATTTTGCCTTTCTCTTACTGCTTCTGCTGCTTCTGGAGCCATAGATGAAGGATGCTGATGGAACCTACTTGCAGGGTTGTGAAGAGCATATGAGAGAGTAGACCAATACTTAACGATGCAACAGAAGATGAGATGCTGTGAGATAAAACAGACTAGCACCCAAAGCAAGCTCTTGCCAAATGTTTGCTCTCATTATACTAACTTTACAGATGAGAACAGTTAAGTGGCTTACCTGGTGTTCTTTGGCTACTAAGTAGAGCTATGATTCAAATCAAACCAGTCATTCTCTAAAGCCTTTGCCCTTATATGCTGTATCAGTTTGCTATGGCTGCCATATTAAAATGCCACAAACTGGTTTGCTTAAACAGAAATGTATTGTCAGGGCGCCTGGGTGGCTCAGTGGGTTAAGCCGCTGCCTTCGGCTCAGGTCATGATCTCAGGGTCCTGGGATCGAGTCCCGCATCGGGCTCTCTGCTCAGCAGGGAGTCTGCTTCCTCCTCTCTCTCTGCCTGCCTCTCTGCCTACTTGTGATCTCTCTCTGCCAAATAAATAAATAAAATCTTTAAAAAAAAAAAAAAAAGAAATGTATTGTCATACAGAAACACACACACAATGTACATCCATCTACCCACCTATTGTTCTTCACTTGCTCCTATTGTCATATCTTTTTTATGGATAAAGAAACTGAGTGACATAAGGGTAAATAGTCTTTCATTCTCTCTCATCCTCACGCCCTCTCTAATGTTTGATCTTGCACTTCATGGAGCCAAGATAAACCACCACACAAGATTCTACCAAGTTGCCACCTGCATCCATGCACAATCTCCTCTTCCATTTCTGCCCTTGCCATGGAGACAGCATCTTGACCCAACTTGTGGGGATTGTGTTTTGAGAAGCACCCTCTTTTTCAGCATCAGTCAATAATCACAGAAATAAATACATAAAAATTAACCTAAGTGCTATGAAAAGAAAAGAGATTTTGACAGAAATAACGAGCCAGTGTGGCTAAAGTGCTGTAAGAAAGGCAGTGGCACTAAATCAAACTGGAGAGCCTCGCACTGCATGGTTAAGAGGGTTGCTTTTATCCTCGCTATAATGGGAAACCATTGCAGGAAATGGCATGAGCCAGTTTACACGGAGACAGATAATTACAACCATGTGTTAAGTGCTGTAATTGAGCCGAATAGTGTGAGGACACAGAGGAAAGGCGACAACACTGGAAGTGGAGTCAGGAAGGTTACAGAAAACATTTGATTTGAAAAATAAAGGGTCCGTTGAGTTTTCCTCAAAGATGACTTGTACTTAATTATATAATTTGCTTCTTTCACAGCAATAGGGTGCTATTATCATGCAAATTCATATTAAACAAGCTACCTTGGGCCTTAAATTCAGATTTTTATTTGCCTGATACACTTAAAGAATGAACTCAATCACCGTAATAATATGGAAGTCCTATTTCTAAAAGAATCGGGAGGGGGGGCGGTTAAACAAACAATAAATAAAATTTAAACCAAGCTGGGATCAGAGCACAGAAACCAGTCACATTAAGGCAAACAAATGAACATGAGAAAAATAAAGCCACGGCCACAAAGAGCTAGTGAAACGACAGAAACAGACTAAGGGCCCAGACAGGTGTGGATGACAGGAGGCAGGGATGGCCCCACAGTTCCATTCCTCGCTTTGTCACTTTCTTGTGATTCTGAGGTTACTGAATTTCCCCTGGTTCCATTTCCTCATCTGGGAAATAGGCAGTTGAGTCTGAGGATTTGTCCCAGGGGGCTTTGAACATTCAAAGTGTCTCTGAGTTGATGACAGCTGAAGCAGAAAGGCCGTTCCTCTGGATGACTTACTAATTTGTGCTATGGCAAGCTAGAAACAGGAGAATGGAGGGCTGAGTGTTCATTCTCAGTTGCTTCTGGGGGAAGGTATCTAGGCTTCTTTTCTCTCATCCCTCACCCCTGTCCTGCACAGTTCTCTGATGGGAGAAGTCATAGGAGATTAAAACATCAGCATACATGTCTACATAAAGCTGATCTTTACTCCTGTCCTCTGACACTAGAAAGATAAATCAACTCATAACCTAGTCATTTCATGTGGAGACTTTGTTTCCTGTCCCACAATTTGCCTTGGAGACAAACTCACCCACTTTCTTTGTCTGGCCTATGGGTGGGTTTGGGGGCAAGGGCTGTGATATAGACTATGAGGGCATTCCCTTCTCTTCTATCAGAAACTGCTTGGGAAGAAGTGCAGCTCCATGGTGGGGGAAGGAGGGGGTCCTCCTCAGCCCCCCGAATTGGTCTGGGGCTGACACTCTCCTCATAAACTTTTGGCTAGCTAGAAACTGTAGTACCCCTCTCTCTTTCAGGGACCTTGTGAACACTGCTGATTGGCAATAAATGTGATGTGGGTATTCCTATAGTCTCTGCCTCAATGACATTCTAAATGCACCTCTGGTTTATAAATCTGGCATCACTGGCAAGAACAGTATCAATAAATCCAATATTTTTAATCTTTTCCCCTTGGAAATCAACCTTTTCACATTCCTCAGGTTGTTTTCACTTGGCACAATTACGAATAGCCAATTCTTTTTCACTGTATTTAAGATCTAAGTCAGTTAAATGACTAGAAAAAGAAATAGAACATGTTATGGTCGCTGGTGAGTTACCATGGAAACCAAATTCAGACTGGAATCCACTTCCAGTATCCCTTGGGTTGGTTACTCATAGACTCAATCTGCATTGAAGTACCAAAAAGAAAAAAGAAAAATCAAAAGATATCCAACTCTTAATTATCTTTGTTACCATGTATATAAAATTATATTTATATTTATACAGGTATAGATATATCTTCTATAATGGTAAATTATTTTTAGGTAAAATCTTCATGTGTCTGTATACCCCAAGCTTCGATTAATTTAGGTGGGATGAGACAACTTAAAAAAATCTTTTATATTCTAAAGAATGCAAAACCAGGGGTGCCTAGATGTCTCAGTCATTAAATGTCTGCTTTTGGCTCAGGTCATGATCCCAGGGTCCAGGGATCCAGCCCCACATCTGGCTCTCTGCTCAGTGGGGATCCTGCTTCTCCCTCTGCCTGCCACTCCTCCTGTTTGTGCTCTGTCTCTGACAAATAAATAAAATCTTAAAAACAAAAACTATGCAAAATCATAAATTTCACATAGCATATTAGTGAGTCATTTTTTTATCATCTGATTATTCAAAGTTTCTATACCATTGTTCCACTGCAATATTGTGATTTATAATATAGATTAATTTGGTCATTTAGATGATCAAAACACATTTCTCATATATATTTTTTTCTTGAATATATGCATATATATTTAATATTTATAGTTATATAAATACACACAAATATATTTGCTCTTTGTCCACTGTTTCTGGCTCACATCTCCCCAAACCTTTGGAATTCCATAAATGTTAAGAATGATAAAAGTGGGGGCAGTTGGGTAGTTCCGTCGGTTAAGTCGCTGACTTCAGCCACCTGGGATCGAGTCCCACGTCAGGCTCCTTCCTCAGTGGGGAGACTACTTCTCTCTCTGCCTGTTTCTGCCTGCTGCTCCCCTGCTTGTGCTGTCTCTCTCTTTCTGACCAATAAATAAAATCTTTTAAAAAATGATTAAAGTGTCTCATTAACATAATGAGATGACTTTTGGAGACTTTAAGAATAGGGACTAATTGCAAGGAGAACCAACCATGTGATGAGGGAGGTGCAATTTCCAGTTTCACTTCCAGACATCCAAGGATGAGTAAAGGACTGGATATTACGTTCAATTGCCAATGGCCAATAATTAATCAATTGGATCTATGTAATGAAGCCTCCATAACAATCCAAAAGGACAGGGCAGAGATTGGTCAATTTCTGAGTTGGTGAACACATGGAGGTTGGGGAGAGTGGCATTCTTGGAGAGGGAACAGGCCATTCCTGATTACATCCTTTTATAATAAACTAATCATCTAGTAATTAAAATGTTTCTCTGAAATTCTGAAAGCCACTCTAGCAAATTAATCAACAGAGGGAAGAGGCCTTAGGAAGTTTGGATTTATAGCCAGGTGGTCAGAAGTATAGATAATAACACTGACTTGTGACTGGAGTCTCAAGTTCAAAGAGGAGGTCATGGAAACTTCCAATCTATACCAGTCAGTGAAAAGCACAGGTAACATCCTGAAGTGGAGAGTTGGCAGGGTAAGGGCAGTCTTGTAGGACTAAACCCTTAACCTGTGGAATCTAATGCTATCTACGGGTAGTGTCAGAATTAAGTACACTTGAGTTAATTGGTTGAATTGTTTGGTTGTATGTGTGGGAACCTCCCCCCCCCACCAAACATACATTGGAGTTGGTCTCAGTACACCTATTTATGCACCAACTCAGGTTTCAGGGGTTTGTAAAATATGGAAAAAATCCCAAAGAACCCAATTCTGCAGCTGTTCTGCCCTCATTAACCTTATCATTAAGTGGTTAAGAAAAAAATTTAATGTAGATCGAAGACACTGAAAGTGAAAATCCTGCCCTATGCTGCCTTCAGTCTAAAACGGAAAATCTCTTTTTCTATTCCTCTTTCATGTACTGCAAGACTGTATTAGGAGCCACTTCTTCACATTTTAGTTCATATGGGAATAAATATGACAAATTTTTTTTCTTATGCATTGATTTGGGGGTTGTACTATGTCTGTGCTGCCAGGTCATTGTAAAAAGAAGTTCATGGTAGAAGAATTCAGGTAATGTATTTCCTTTCTGTACATTATCTTATGCACTTGAGGCTTCCTTAATATCAAGTAATAAACCAACAATTCTATTTTGGCCTCCCAAAAGGGCTCTTAAGCCCTTTTCTGGGTTCACACTTAGTTAATAGAGGTTCCCCTTTGGGAAATTGATGACCCATGATAATGGATTTGATTCCAAGAAGACATTTGTACTTTGGAGCAAAATGACCACAGATCATTTTGATGGTCTTTTTTAGTCTTACTATGTAAGAATTGGGCTATTAATTCTTCCCATGGAGACAGACTAGTATTTCAGAATTCCCCTTCCTTTTTAGATTGATTGATTTATTTTTAGGCTGATTGATTTATTTTTGAGAGAGAGAGAAGAGATGGGCAAAAGGAGAGTGAGAGAGTCTCAAGCAGACTCACCACTGAGCACTGAGCTTGAAGTGAGGCTGGATCCCACAACCCCAAAATCATAGCCCCAGTGGAAACCAAGAAT